>NC_092358.1:10312067-10557275 GCF_030848805.1 Temnothorax longispinosus
CCTTAAGGGGATGCTAAAGTGACTCAATTACCGACAATTACAGTCAAAGGTCTAATTTTGAAACGGCTTTATAGATCGCAAAATCCTTTTACAGGAGTAAAGTATAGGTACTAATGAAGGGTGGGAATGTAAAATAATTAGTAATAATTAAAAAAAATTAAAAATGTTGTTACCTCATTTTCTAATATAAACAGTTGTATAAGTAATATGTACGAAATGAAATGTTCCCACCCTTCAGAAGACGTGCACAAACAATAACGTACCTTTGAAATTGAGATTGAAAGCCTGGAATAAAAATGAGAGCTTCGAAGAAATTATAACCTATAACCATGTCTATCCTTGTCTATCATCATTGTCTATACAAGGACAGATATAGAATTCGGTCGGTAATACAAACGTCTTTAGGATCCCCTTAAGTGAGAGCGACAAGGAGGGAGTAATATTCTCCCTCTCGCTCGGCGCGGCGTGCCGAGCGCTGCCAACACACCGTATAGACCGACCGTCACTCTGAATGGGTGCGTTCAGCCGTTCAGCCGATACTCCGCTAGCCTAGCAATCGTGAGCAGTCGCTCGTTTCCTCTCCTTTTAATCCATTGGGTCAAAGGAGAGGAAACGAGCGACTGCTCACGATTGCTAGGCATAGAGATATAAGAATAGAGTGCGCGAGTCATATGCTAGCACGTAAGAGGCTGCGATATAGGAATAGAAAAAGAACGCTGCATATAGGCCCTTTCTGTCTTTGTCTACGCGTGCATGCGAAACAAAGACAGAAGGGGCCCATGGGCAGCTTTCTCTTTCTATTCTGCGCAGCTTTCTCTTTCTATTCCTATATCGCTTTTTCAGCTCGCTCGCGCACTCTATTCTTATATCTCTATGTTGCTAGGCTAGCGGAGTATCGGCTGAACGCACCCAATGCGTAGTGGAGGGGGAAATCCGCTGGCGTGCGCGGGCGGCGGGCTCGAAATTCGAAATCGCAGCACTGCTGCTCGCTGCTTGACGCTTGACGTGTCCTGTCTGAATCCATTGCAGCTTCAGCCTTTATTTGCACTCGAGTTGATTTCTCTTTTTCTCTCCAACGTGAAAAGAAAAAGAGAAAAGACCTTGCAAATAAATTTTGCAAGAAGTTGAAAATAATAGATACAATACATATAAAGCACGTAATTAGCGTGCGGAGTACAGAGTACACTCGCGCATGCGCCGTACGTAATAAAATACGGAGCGCAAAGGCCACTCCTCCGCAAGTCCGCGCTCCACAGTCCGCACAGCACGCACAGTCAGCACTGTTCGTAGTGTTCGTATACACCGATAATGTCGATATTCACGGTTTTCGTGGTCGAGCGTTAATTTTAACACGGACGTGTCTAGCGCGTGCGGGCGCGGCACGATGTCACAGTGAAGAGCGGCACCGGTCATATTTTCAGGACCTCGGGGAGAACTCGTTCGGGAAAGGCGGACGTGCATGCATGAGTGCGAACGTGCGTGCATGCATGCGTACGTGCGTGCGCGTTCGTGCGGGCGTGCGTACGTGCGAATCTTCTCTCCCCTACGCATCGCCGTCGCATCCTCGTCGCGTCGCGTCGCGTCGTACCTCGTACGTCGTACGGCGGCGGACGCGCGGTAGAGAGGACGGATTGTAGGTTATGAAAAAATCGCGCAAACACTGGACGAGCGTGAGTAACATATCGACGGTGTGCCTGTTGAAGACGAGGCGTAATCGCGCGACCAGTCTCGGGGACGACAGTCTGTTGAGCTTAAACATGAAGGAGCAGGACATACCCGAGTACCTGGAGGGCTGCGGGCTGTCGGCCTGCACGGCCAGCAGCGACATATCCGAGGACGTGGAGTTTCAGATGATGCGCGAGAGCAAGGAGAAGAAGTTCTTCACCGCGTCGTCCCTCGGCAGCAGCAGCAGCAGCCTGGTCGACTCGAAGAAGATCGTCATGGTCAAGCATCCGGACTCGAACAAGCCGAAACCCACCACCAAGAGGGGCAAGCCGATCCGGGCGGAGCTGGACGTGACCAAGGAGTTTGTTCGCTGCCGGGAGGAGTGTGTGAAGCGGCTGGACCTGAGCAAGGCCAGCATCACGAATCTGCCGAGTTCCGTGAAGGAGCTCAAGCACCTGCGGGAGTTCTATCTCTACGGCAACAAGCTGGTGACCCTGCCGCCCGAGATCGGCTACCTGGCGAATCTGGAGACGCTGGCGCTGAACGAGAACTCGCTCACCAGTCTGCCCAACACTCTGGAGAACCTGACGTCGCTGCGCGTGCTGGATCTCAGGCACAACAAGCTCAACGAGATCCCGGACGTGGTGTACAAGCTCACGTCGCTCACCACGCTCTTCCTGCGCTTCAACCGCGTCAGGTACGTCAGCGACAACATACGCAACCTGACGAATCTCACCATGCTGAGCTTTCGGGAGAACAAGATCAAGGAACTGCCCACGGGGATAGGGGAGCTGGTCAATCTCATCACCTTCGACGTATCGCACAACCACTTGGAGCATCTGCCCGTGGAAATTGGCAAGTGCGTGCAGTTGTCCACCTTGGACGTGCAGCACAATGAGCTGCTCGACCTGCCGGACTCGATCGGCAATCTGGTGTCGCTGACGAGACTGGGTATCCGATACAATAGATTGTCGAATATCCCGAAATCGTTGGCGAACTGTAAGATGATGGACGAGTTCAGCGTCGAGGGCAATCAGGTGTCGCATCTGCCGGACGGTTTGCTGGCGAGTCTGTCGGGTCTCACGACGATCACCCTGTCCAGGAACAACTTCACCTCATATCCAGCGGGTGGCCCGGCTCAGTTTGCGAATGCCTATTCCATCAACGTCGAGCACAATCAGATCGACAAGATACCCTATGGCATTTTCTCACGGTCCAAGCACCTCACGAAGCTGAACATGAAGGAGAATCAGCTCAACGCCCTGCCGCTGGACATCGGTTCGTGGGTGACCATGGTCGAGTTGAACCTCGGCACGAATCAGCTGCTGAAGCTCCCGGATGACATACAGTGCCTGCAGAGTCTGGAGATACTGATACTCTCCAACAATCAGCTGAGACGTATCCCGACCACCATAGTGAATCTGCACAAGCTGCGGGTGCTCGACCTGGAGGAGAACCGCATCGACATGCTGCCGAATGAGATTGGCCTGATGACTGAGTTGCAGAAGCTGATCCTCCAGTCGAATCAGATTACCGTGTTGCCGCGCACAATCGGACACCTGAAGAACCTCACGTATCTCAGCGTGGGTGAGAACAATCTGAGTTACGTGCCGGAGGAGGTCGGCACCCTGGAGAATCTTGATGCGCTCTACCTCAACGACAACCCGGGCCTGCACAATCTGCCGTTCGAGCTGGCGTTGTGCAAGAATCTCAATATTATGGATATTGAGAACTGTCCGTTGTCACACATACCAGCGGAGATATTAGCCGGTGGCCCGTCATTGGTGATTCAATTTTTGAAGATGCAGGGTCCCTATCGACCGTAATTATTTTATTAAGGTTGTCGTGTTTTACATGTGGTGCAGAGTCACGTGGATGTCGATTCTTAATCATGAAAGGCAGAGAAGGGGAGGGAGAGAGAGAATTAAGAAGAAATTGTTCAATGACATACGAGAGAAATGTATTTATAATAATCGACCATATACGTATATCGATTTAAATTCTCATTCTAATGATCTCATTTTAAATATATAACAAAGTAATGAAAATAAACGCTACCACATTATATTGTATACAACGAATCACACAGATTATTTTGTTTCAATATTGTAAGGAAAAATATTAAAATATCTCAGACTGCAGGAAAAATGAAGTAACGTGTAATGTAAAGATAACACGACAGATAACAATTTTTTTAAATCATGTAAATTATAAAAGATATAAACCGTATTATATATTTTATATTTGCACTTTTAGTTCACGTTTTTATATTTTATCAAAACATATGATTCGATGTTGATGAGAACGAAACTTATACAGTATTGCTAAAAAAATACTGTATAAAAGTATGTTTTTACACAGTGCAATAAATCGGTTTTTTTTCTTTATATACATGAAACGTAACAGTTCTACTTGATATATTAATGTATTAAGTTTGTTTACTAAAAATATTTATTTTACATTTGTTACAAACATATTGTGCATATTGTATTTTTATTGCTAACAATCGGTTTAATACTTAAAATAATTCCACGTTTTAATATTGCTCTTGATAATAAATCAATTCTCTTATTACACAGAAAGTATTTTACGAAAAGCAGATGACTGTCATAAGAGATATTTTAATGCATATATTGCAATTATTTTTTAGAACTTATTGTTAGTAAATTACATGTAACAAGTTACTGTTATATTCCATGTTTATTGAAAAAGTTAAACAGTTTAGAAATATTTTAAATCATAATCATCTTAAACAACAAAATTACGCGACAGAACACGTGACCTCTCGAAAGAATATAATAAATGTCCTCTGTCATATAAATACAAAGAAACAAGATAAGATTTTTAATCTACTAAATGATAAGTGTTAAGAATCGGCATCAGTGACATTTGCTATATTAAGAATTTTGGTTAAAACTTCGTAAAAAGGTGAAAAAAGATATTTCACTAAAATATTTAAATCAGGAATTGTGATTGCGAAACGATATACGTAAATTTACACACTTTCTCATTCTCCAATGTCGTATACGCGGTATACTGTTTCTCATTTGTTCATACAATATACAATATAGATGTAAGCTCTTCCATAGAAAATCACTCTAATACAGAAAACTATAGCTTTATCAAAAATTCCATACCGATAATGAAGATTACACTGATATGCCTGTATAGATAAGAATTTATATAAAGAAAGAGAAAAAAACAACAATGACCTATGCGTATGAAGCAAACGGTGTACAGACGTCCAGAATTTGAGATTTACTTTTATTATGTAATTTTACAATAACGAACAACGATTATGCGTTTCGTCGAGATTCACAGAGTAAGTGTAAGGTGAACTCTATGTGCAATTATTCCTATACAAAGTAGCGCGAAATTTCTCACGGTAATCCGCATCTCTCTCTCTCTCTCTCTCTCTCTCTCTCTCTCTCTCTCTTTCTCTCTTTCTCTCTTTCTCTCTGTTGAAATTAGATAAATATAGATATATGCTGGAAAAAGGGGGAGTATCCGAGCGTGAAATGCATATTACGGTTTGCAGACCATGAAAGAAATTTTCGATGCGGTGATATTGGACAAGGAAAATGATGACGGTGAAGATATCCTGTAATTGTACAAAACGGACGGAAATAACGCGGAGATCCTACTCTATTTGATTCATACATTTTGCGCGACAATTAAAGCAACGAATTTGTTCCAGGATGTGCTTTCATTAGATTAAAGAGATTGCGCTGCCAAGTGTAAGCATAAAAAAAAAATAGAAAGAGGCAGCAGACACATTGAGTATTTTCCTGAGATTATATTTTGCTAAGTTCCATAAAAAAGCGATCGATTTTACGGCTAAATTTCATCTCTTTTTCTTTCTTCCCCCTTCTCTCTCACATCAACGTTGTTGTTCTGCTTTTGTCTTCGCACAAAGAAATAGTGCCAATGTAATTATAACGTTACATGTATTATATATCCGTGAATATATTTGTATGCGCGTTCTATTATTAATTACAAAATAAGTATTACCGTATGTATGTCACATAGATAGGCTCGCATTTAACGATGTGCCTACAGATCTTACGAATCTTGAGGTCTTCTAAGATCTTTATGGCTTATCGATTTCTTCATTCTGAGTAGTCCTTTCACTTGTGTATATGTTACTGAATTGTATTTCTCTATATATGTTAAGTGGCGTAGCCGTGTAACATGTACAGGCTACCGCGCGTCATAACTTAGCGACTGTAATTAGCTAATTCGTCCTCGTTATATCATTTATAACGTCTTATGGCTTACTTAAATGTCGAGTCTTCGTTATCGTACATTTCAACGCTACACGCGATTGTGTAATTAAATTAAATTAATTTAATTAGAATTTAACGCTTCTTCGGTAGGAGGTATAGTTTTATTTAATATTAAATATGCGAACGTGATCGGGATTATCGCACGCTTCGTTAATAACTATCGCAAACTGAGTCGTAATAATTACTTTTTGATACGTGTTCAATCGTAAATCAGGAATGTCCGTGATCTCTCTGTGAACGCGCGATATACGCGAGAATATACATTCGCCGAGGATGATTTGCGAAATTAGAGAACGGCTTTTACGCGTATGCCTTTCAGCATTGTTTGCAAATGCTAGATCATTCAGTGACCGCCGACATATCAATTATCAACGCGTTCTATATAATAATCAGCTAACGTTTTGGTACTGTGAAAACCTCCGTGTACCGTAACTGAGGGTATTAATTCCGCGAAAAAGGAAACGTCTGCCATGTCAGAGTAATCTTTACTGTCCGTGAATAGGCAATAGGTATATCTTGTAAAAAAAAAAAAAATAATTGCAACTACTATGGCTGTGTAATAAAATTTTTATTCAAGTGCTGCAATTGTTCCTAATATCAATTAATAGTCGTTATCACGTATTCTTTTTTTCTTTGTATATCATAAATTTCAAGCCCTTATTTTCCATTGCGCAGCAGTTTTAGCTAGAAAGGGACATTTTCTTCGATGTCTATTGAAAGCCGCTCGATAATCAATTATACATGTATGTTATCCTGATTTTTTTTTTCGATCTTCGACGTGACGAAATTTGAAATAAAACAGTTACCATTGTAATTTGTAATTTACCAATTCCATCGTTATTTGAATAAGCGATGAATTCACTAAAGACTCTCGATATTAAAATTAACGAGTAATTAGGAAAAGTGGGCTTTGAGATTCGAGTCAACGGTTAACAGCTGGATGCACCCTGTTGTTTAAAACCAGGTCCGTTTTTTAATTCATTGTATTTTGTGTATCATTGTCTCGATTATATCAACCACCGTCGTTTCAAAAACCATTTCAATTTCCGGTGTCTTTTCCAAGGTTTCAGCTCAATTAATCACGTTCTCTGGACTTGGTTTAGTGAGTGGATTTTACTTCTCTTTGCCAGTTAGTCCCAATTTCTATTTTGATTCATTTCTATTTCGAATATTTTGCAGACTATGAATATTAGCAGAATTTGTCTGATATTTTCTTTTGAAAATTACATTATCTTTGTATACTAATTTTTAAATACTCACCTTATGCTCGTCGGAGAGTTTAAAATTATTTAATTCATCTATTACCACTCAAAGTAGAGCCAAAACGTATGACTTATAATTTGTATTAAATCATTAATTAAATGTTACGTAACGTTAACTCATGCACAATTAACTGCGTATTTTTTTTTGCTTCCTCATAGAGGAAGCTTTGTGATGGTGTTTTACTCATTAATTCTATTGTTATTTTATTAGATGCGTTTCGTGATCTATTATCAATTATACAATCCATTATCCGTTATTGATTATTGTGCAAATTGTGAATCGTGCACATGACGATATGGATTTGGAACTCAACAAATTCTCCGTTCGAAAACGAAGTTAACAGAAATATTCCTCCGCACTGAGGTTCAATGCGTGACAAATTTCGTTTCTATATATGATTATACACTTTATATATGTGTGTCTATTTGTATGCTACAGTATGTATCGAATTTTTCTGAAAGAGCGGAATACGCACCTCGCAAAAATCACGATGAGATTCGTCTCTTGACTTTCCATCTTAAAGTAAGAACCTTTGTCGCTGAAAGATCATCGTATGTAAAATACATTAATTTGCAAGTTCTTTCCATTAGATTATACCCCATACAGCACAGATTATTGCAGAAAGCTTCCAGAAAGGTTCCAAATCACTTGAAACCTTGCAACTTTGAAACCTTTCTGGAAGCTTTTTACAACAATCTGTGCTGTATGGGACATACCTATACACGGTTCGACGTTGTCGGAATTAAAAGTGATCAATGATGAACTCGTTGGTGAGTCTCGTTTTACAAAGACTATATTACCTTGTAATCTGTTACGACGATATGAGCGATGCGACACGCTTGCGTGGGGGGGGGGGGGGAGAAAAGACACTGTAAAACTTATTTAGTACAACTTAAAAATGCACGTCGGAGCGAACGTTGCGAAGGTTCTTGCTAATTAATGAGTATGTCAGATATTTTAAGTCTGAAAGTGAAAACTTCTTTCATTGTATATTATATAGGATAAACGTTGCGACACACATATATTCACTCACACACATACACATAACACGGTCGCCATGAGCTCCCACTTACGCGAACTATTAATGGTGAAATGCGTCTTATCGAAGACGTAAACGGTTCATCGATATTAGACAAAAGATTTTCTTTTTTTAAAGTATGACATAATTCACTTGACGTTATGTAATGTTATGTATAGAAACAGTGCGCGCGTACACCGTGCGCGTTATCTGGAATGGAAATCTTTGAATTTTAGTAATAATGTAGTTCCGTATATCTATTGCTTTTAATGTATTTTACGCGTTACGTGTTATCTATAATTACAGAGATGTGCGTCAATGCTTTTGTAATGTTTTTCATGCACTGTGCATCTCGATTATTAAGTTGATTTATTGTCGCAAAATGTTAAATGAAGGAGTTAAGTGAAAATATTAAACCACGCGGTATCAATATATATATATATATATATATATATATATATATATATGTATCAATACATATATATATGTGCGTACATATATTTTAATATATATATAAATTAAAATATTCAAATTAAAAAAAAAAAACGAAAATAAATGAATTAAAAAGAAATATTTAAATTTCTAAAATCTTAGCATTCTCAAGTTTCTCAAACAAGAAAAGTTTTCGAAAAAATATAATAAAAACATACGAACATTAGTATGTTCTACATTTAAAAAGTACAATTTTAAAAAATATGTTAGATTGATTATACGTTAATGTTTTTACGATATTATCTGAGCGATCGTGACGTGGCGATTGTTTAACAAATTAGTCTTTAGATATTGTAATGAAAGTCTTTTGCATGTGGAAAATTCATCAAGCCATTCACATGTAAGTTGCCAAGATCGCTGATATGGTATAATCCATTGCGATAAACTGTTAAACAGTTAAAAAAAAAAAGAAGCAAAAATTGATAAACACGGCACATAGTCCACGTGGTTTGCAAGCGATAAATTTACTGTGACGTTTGCAAACGCTCAGTACACTATTCCGAGAAAATAAATGCTTGTCGAATAGTCTATTGCGCAACACACGATATTGTGTTAATTGTGTACAATTCCAAGAATGTAATATTAAATGTAATTCAATGTACATTGTACGCGGAATGCTGTATAGATGTTTCTAAACACGCAAATATATTATAAAATATTTTCCCGAGATTCACACGTTTCTTCGATTCTTCGCGCGATCTTTTCCCGATCCTCCTGACATTCGTTTAAAATTTTTGCGTATTTTTTTAAAGTTATTTTAACATTTTATTCTTGGATTATAATGTAACGCAGCTAAGATAATAATTAAAATAAATCGATATAATGACTTTTTATTTTATATTATAATAAATTTGTAATATCTATGTTGGAAATCAAATTCTTTGGTCATCTTTAAACGTTGAATATGTGCGAATATACTTGTCTTGATTGTTAATAATAATTATTGCTTATGCTCACGGTACTCTTGAAATCTGATGGAAATCTTGCTGCGTTTCTTTAGAGTAAAATTTTTGAACTTCTCGTTGCTCGTGAACTGTAAACATTAAAACGCATGTCTCGTTATTGTTGCAGTGTAATAAAATAGCCAACAGAAAAAGGAAATAATCCTGATTATATACCGTATTTGAAGTGAACATAATACTTCTTTCAAGGGACAACTGAGGATAATTCGTAGGAGTCGTAAATACTAATTTCTTCTTAGGCGTAACATCAAATTTGTTGGTCTCCACTTGTTCTGCAGAACCAATACTCATATTGACTTGATATTCGCAAAAATCAATCAAACAGTATTCCAATAAAAATGATACGTCAAAGAAATATTTTGCATCGATCAAATTACATAAATTAATTAAATAGATTTGAACGGTTTATCATCAAAATTATAGATCTGTTTTTTATGCTGAATTATCTGCACTAGTTCAGAGTTTATCTTTTTTACTTCACATTGGAAGGAAAAAAATAAATTCTGAACTCGAGCGCAGCCAGTTCAGCAATAGAAAACAGACCCTATATTGGAACGATTTCGTACTTGCGTGGCCTGGATCATTCTTATATCGTTTGATTTTATTTATATCATTAGGAATTATTTCGTCGTATATCGGCATCGATATCGTTTCGCGTTTGCACAAAGACTCTGAGGGACGTATCAGTCTACAATTAAGTGACAAATATTATCATTATGATGATTGTTTTAAAGCGTCAGTTGTACCCTCGCTATGTATAATATCGTTATAAATACACCATACGCACCTCAGTAATTCTGTAATATTATCCGAAGTCAGTTGCAACTTTCGTAATTTCGTTAAGGCGCTCTCCACCTCTCGTTTGACGTCCTCTCCCTGATTAAGATCAATCATTTCCGCTTCGATAACTTCGATTTCGTTCGTGAGACCAATCAGCTCGGAGTTCCTTTCCGTAACTAACGGAATTACTTTCGGTTTAATAAGCGCGTGCGAATGAAAGAAGCCGAATCCTCTATATTTAAGGATGTATGTCAGATATATATATATATATATATATATATATATATAGCTATATATAGTATAAAACACAGGTTTTTGGGATATATAAGTGCACAATCTCTGTAAATTTCAGCTTTATCCTGTTATTTTGACATAAGTGACATACATCCTTAAGGGTGACCCCGACCGTAAGGGTGACCCGAACTTTGATTAACTTAATCGGCAATTAACTTAGCAAAGTAATACTATTTCGTTGATAGATAGAATTATTAATTTTTTATTGTTTAATATATTATATGAAAAAGGATTAGATTAGGGAAAACGAATTATATAGTTAAATATTGTATTTTAAGTAATTCAGTCGGTTAATTAAATCTTCGATTAACTTAATTAAAGTTCAACCGAATAAACTGCTGATAAAAATTTTTAATCCTTATTATGTGATACCTGCACCATCTTTACAGTTGCTTCTTTGCTTTGCACAGTCAATAACGAAGGGGTGATATTGAAAGATAGCAGAGAAATCATGTTCGCGCGAGAATTGCCATATCTGTTCGCACAACGAATCCTCCAGCGACCACACTTGATAATTTAATTCCTCCTAAATTGAAAGACAAAAAATATCCCGCGCATTTAATGGTTCAGTGATCTATTTATATTACAATAAATAACTGATTATTGACTATTTAGCTCGGTAAAAATTAAATTTATACAACAACCTGGGAAAAAAGTTTTTATATATATTTATATATATAAAATATGTCCATATATATGTTTTCTTTCTCTTGTATAATCTCTGATTCGAATATACAAGAAAAATAATAGAAAGAAAATTTAAAAAATAATTTAAAAAATAATTATCGCATTTTTTTCAAAAAAGTGAAGTTTGAAGAAGTGAGAAAAAATTACCCATGTATGTATATATATAATCATATATGTATGTATATATAAATGTAATAATCGTATATGAAATATAATTATATTCGATTATACATAGAATATTGTATTTTACTTTTTGTAAGAAAAACAATGCAAAAGTTATTTTTCTAATTATTTTTCAATTATTCTTCTTATTAGTTTTTTTTATGTATGTATATGAACAGAGTTTATACAAGAAAAAAAAACACATAAATGTTATGTATAAAAAATGTTTCCCGGGAACTAATTAAATTTATATTCAAATTTATGCTTAATTATATTAAGGCTGCGGTCCACTTGACGCTACAAATGCTTTGGAGCGTTCTTCTTCTCCTTCTTTCTTCATTGAAAGAAAAGAGAAGAGGAATGCTTCGAAGCATTTGTAGCGTCAAGTGGACCGCAGCCTAAGTTTGTACAACTATAATATCTTTTATAAATTAATATGCAACCACAATAATAATCATTTTTTTTAATTCTTTAACAAATTTTAAAATTATTTAGTTAAAATATGGTTGGTTTATTACCAGCTTTCGTTTTTCTTCCTCCAGTATCTTTTCTTTCTCCAGAAAACTGCCCTGGTACATATTTATTGCGTCCTTCATGATTCCCAATTCTACGCTTTTATTTCCGTATGCGATCAGAGAAGGATAAGGGACAGGATTTCTCGCGGCGTTCATGGAAGCGACGTCCTTGAAATCGGTCATCTTTGTCGTTCGCCACATCAAAGTAGAATGGAACTATCTAAAAATTATAACTTAATTTATATATTATTACAAAATTGCGGGTACGTATTATACAAAGCGTTCCGCAATGGCTTCGTACAACGATTTCGAGTTTACATTTAAATTAATGCATATAGATTTATAACGTTTTCTACTGGGAAAACTAGTGCAACACTGGTGCACACTGGGACCGTATTCTCGAGCCAGCCTTAATGATTTTCGTATGCGACTTTCTATTTAAAAAGCATTGAATTTCGCATGCGAGTTTCATGAAAACGATTCGAGAATAGGGCCCCTGGAGTGGAATTTTATTGTTTCAATGTAAAATAAAATCAGTTCACATATTTTTAGTGTTTAATGTTCCACTGTGTTTAATTTGACAAATTTTTATCAGTAGAACATTAAACACTGAAAATGCGTAACCTGATTTTCACATTATAATATATAGATATAGAACAATAAAATTGCACTCGCAAGTGTGCACAAGTGTTGCACTAGTTTTCCCAGTAAAAAATTTTTAATTTGAAGTCGAAGACCATTCGTTCATGAGCCGACTTCCGCCGGTATTCGACCTCTGCGGCCAAGCGATTGGTTCACAATTCGACCAATAAGCTTGCGACTTGCGAAAGTCCAATCGACGAATGAGGAACCACTCCTGTCGCGTCTCGTGACGCGCATTGAGAACCGCGTTCATCGATTCCTCGGCATGTAAACAAATTAATCACAATCTTTAGATTAATAAAGTTCAAAACACGAGACCGCATGCGAGATCTCGAAACGTGATTTACGACCGTGCGTTCCGAGGATTCGAGGATTCCGAGACTTCTTGCGGGCCTTGTTACGCGGTTATTGGAGGTTAAGTACGCGGGAGTCGGGAACGAACCGACCATGAACTCGAACGGGATAAAGCTGATGAAGAAAGCGTAAGTTATACTTTCGACGTAGTCTCGCGAGATCGGAGAAATAGATTTTCCAATCGTAAACTTGAGATATTTACGTGTCGACGACTCGACGACGGTCCATCGCGTCGAAACGAGGGACGTATTGTTGTAGCGACTCCTCCAATTTTTCTCTTCGCATTTGCAGCGACCCGTATCCGCAGGGGGTGCGATGCCAGAAGTGTCTGGAGATGGGACACTGGAGTTACGAGTGCAAAGGCAAGAGGAAGTACCTGCACAGATCTTCTCGCACCTCGCAGCTGAAGAAGGCTCTTCAGCAGAAGCAAGAGGATAACGATAAGTATGTTGTTTGAGTCCTCTTATTACGCACAAACGTCCCTGGACGTTTCCTATTGAATTATATATTCTTTCTAGGAAGGAAAATATATCTTGATTAAAAGGATATTTTACTTAACAAGCTAGAGTACTTTAGACAATAATGTTTTCAACTTACAACTTAGTCAGCTTATCTCCTTCTGACTAAGCTGACTAAGAATCGTAAGTAAACCCCCAACAATTATAAAGACAAAGTTCAGGAACTTTTTAAACAGCCCTCGTATATTAGATATTTTTGAAAATGCGATCTTGATGCAAGGTAAAATATCTTAAACATAGTCTGGATAAACTCGATAGATCTAATAAATTAATGCATTGTGTTGTGTTTTAGTCAGGAGCAAAAGGAAAAAGTGAAGAAGGGTAATGTCAGGAAGAAAATGAGGAAGGAAGAGTCCAGCAGTTCGAGCACCTCGAGCTCCTCCAGCAGCGAGAGCAGTAGTGATAGTAGTACCAGCAGTTCCTCGTCGGACAGCGAATCGGACTCTAGCGACAGTGTGTCTAGCAGCAGTAGTAGCAGACGTAGCAGTAGTAGTAGTAGCAGCAGTTACGGTTCCTACAAAAAGAAATAGCACGTACAGATTGTAAGGTAAACCGAGGAAAAATCTCCTTTTGATTGCTCTGTCCCGCCTTTGACAAAATAATCATTGTCCTATCCTGAGCACAATGTCATTTTGCCTTCGAGCGGGATAACTCGAGAGAGGAAAGAGCTGATGGACAGTAGAATACTTGTGACAAAATTCTTTATGCCTCTTGTACAAGGTACACGTGTAATTTGTCAACAAATAATTTTTACCTCAACCTTTAAGTGCAAGACATACTTGCTTAAAATGGAAATTTTGATGATTACTTTCTATTTTTTAGTTTTATAATCTAACTACATGTTAAGATGACTTGTTACATTTCTGCTATTCAGCTTTTATATGACGTATGTATGACATATGTATATCTTACTATATGAGACTATTTTCTTCACGTTACTTTATGAGAATTCGCATTACGTTAATAGTAATCACGTTATTTCTTTTCATAAAGAGTTTAGAACTTAATATGGAATGTAAATGTGAAAATCAATTACTAGTTATTGTATAGAATTGATATTTAAATATAATTATTATTTTTTACTGCTGTACGCACATATATAGATGTATGATAGAAACGATAACGGGTTGATTTATTAAAAACACAGTATATTTAATGACGGAATTGCAATGATCGTATTCGTGTGACAGTATTCAACATAGTGATATTAAAAGATGTTAATCAGCGCTCTGTCAGACATCTCAACGTCAATGTGTCGATATAAAAAGTTTATGTGTGGGATAGAAAAAAAAAACATCGCTGTTTGTTACGTATAATCCAAATACATGTACAAAAAATACACAACGCCGCTTTTCTTCGGATTAATCTTCGATACCTTCAGGCAGAGTCTGCACTATTACTTTCCTCCTTGGCTCGTAGACAAAATTGTTCGTCTTGAATATGTCACTCTCGTAAAACGGATGTAGATTATGTATGTCAATTTGCTTCGCCTGCAATCATAAAATACTAGTATCAGCGTGAAACACTTTATCTCCCACACGGGGATGTAAAAATGAATGAAAGTTGTCGTGTAAACATTTAAATAATGTAAGATAAGATTCTTATGTAAACTATTTTTTTAACCTAGTTATGACAAGATAAAGAAATTTTTCAGTCGAAACCATTTTGACATTATTTTTAATTAGTTATGTACTTGTGTTAGATCCTCATATTATTTCCGTACGTATCAAATGTAACGTAATCGTTTGCATTACCCGTTCCAATAGATCCTTCTCCGAGATCTCAACGGTCGTGATTCGTCCGCCGTGCAAAGCTTTTTGAAATGCCAGAGTATCCAATGTGATTTGTCGTAGTATGTAATATAGGAGTTCGCTGTGATCTTTCTTGTACGATAGATATTTCTGGAACGTCTGTTACAAGATGTGGATTAAACGCAGTCTTCAAGATTGCAAGCAAAAATAAACATAGATTGAAAGGGTAAATGAACAAATGGAAGTGAAGAGATACCTGACGCATAGATTTCATAACGGAATATTTCTGCGTGTCGACAAAACTGTCGAGGATTATTCTAATAGCTAGATTCATATCACTCTCCTGAACGTGATCCCTCAGATGCATCTTGGCGCTAGCCTCCGCCATACGAATAATGCTTTCAATATGACGAACGGTAATCGGCAAACTTCCGGTCGCCTAAAATGTAATAACGAGATAAAAACGATATTGCGACGCAGCAAAATCTTTTTTTTTAGTAGTATTTAATATTTTCTTATTAATTTTTTTTTCAAGAACATATATAGATAGTTGACATTCTTGTTTTACTAGCTCACCAAGCTTTCCTGTCGCAACTGGCTATATAGTTTCGACACTTTGTCTTGATCGATGTTGGTCAGCTTTGGATGTACGTTCTGCTTCGCGTAAACGATGTATTTTTTTAGAAGGTCTTGTGGAATGCACAGACCTTGCGTGGCGGGATCCAACACTATAGCTTGCGTTCTCTCTGATCTCTCCGCACTATCCGTCGGATGATGCTTGATGTGCGAATTTACGACGAACTTGGCCAGATGACGATCCTGCATAGGATCAATCTCGTCCTTGACTATGCACAATACGTCAAATCGTGAGAGAATCGGCTCTGATAGATCCACCTATATATATAAATTTAATACTTAATGTATACATAATTATGATGTTCTACTTGTTCGTAATTTCACAATTTTAAGAAAAATTCTAATTTTATAATACTATAATTCTATAGTTTTATATTACCATGATCGTATATATTTCAAACTTACAATTTTATTTACGAGTTACGATTTTGTGAAAATGCAAAATTAAAGAATTCTAAAAGTACATACATTTTCCGCAAAGGTCATACTAGGATCGTATCGACCACCGATAGGATTAGATGCGGCTATCACTGCGCATCTGGCGTGAAGAGACGTAACGATACCGGCCTTCGAAATAGAAATACTCTGCTGCTCCATAGCTTCGTGGATAGACGTTCTGTCCTGATCATTCATCTAGGAAAAATAAAAATTACATTGTAATTGCTTCTAATAATTATATCATTATACTTATCAAATAATATTAAAATTATAACGTAAATTACAGATGTGTATGTAATTTTGATACTACATATAAGTAATCTATATATGGAGGGGTAAAAACCACAGTGGTGTAAGTCAAATTTTTAAAAATGTTTTATTCGTGTGCATAGATGCAATTTATATATTGTATAGATTGCATCTATGCACGCGAGAAAATATTTAAAAAAATTTGACTTACACCACTATGACTTTTACCCCTTCATATAGATATTAATATGAAAGCTATAAATACTAATTACTCTCTCTCTTTTTCTAACAATAATTATTGATAATATAAAAATACGATACTTATAGTGTTATCAATACCGTTACTAGTTATACACATTATATAAATTCGTACTTTATCGAACTCATCGATGAGACATATTCCGTGATCGGCGAGGACCAAAGCCCCAGCTTCCAAGGTCCATTCTCTGCTGATCGGTGATCTCCTAACGTAAGCGGTCAAACCAACGGCCGAAGCGCCTTGGCCTGTGGTGAAGACAACTCTCGGTGCCGCTTTCTCTACGTACTTCAAAAACTGCGATTTAGCGGTGCCAGGATCTCCGCACAGCAGAACGTTTATATCACCGCGAAGCTTGTGCTTATTACCTGTACATCGCAACAAATGCAAATAATAGAAGAGAAAATGCATAAACTGAGAAGATAATTCGAAGAAGAGATAACTACCTGGATTCTTCGGCTCGCCACCGAATATCGCCAGCGCCAAGGCTCTCTTGATATTTTCGTGGCCATAAATCGAAGGTGCGATACTCGTGACTATGCGATCCGCGATACGTTGATCTTTACTCAGAGCGAGTATACTTGAGATGTCCTCTTCCGTCAGCGAGTCTACAATTTCTTTCGAATCTTTGACAAATAAATGATTAGCTAATAGTACTGTGGAGAATACCGGAAACCCCTGTAATACAAAAGAGATGTAATTAGAACTTTATCCCTCCTTTATGTAAAAAACTACTCTTGCAAGATACATACCGCGAAACAGTGATAATTAAAAATATGACGAACGTCATGCGAGGAAATATAATTAATTAATATTATTACGCCCGGGACTCATTCGCGTGTCGCATACACTCCTCACACTCGCGCGCTGCGGAATCCTAGCGGAAATAACTAGACTCGGTTTGCAAGAAAGAATTTATTTATTTGACAATAGATACAGAGGAGCACAAAGCTGCACATTCACACGGCTTGATATCTCAGCTCTGAATCATCATGACTTCTACTTGAACGCAGTTCAATTCGGCTCGAATTTATCGGGTGTCTCAGTACGGGCGTAACACTGTCTTTCCTCTTCTAGATTGTCATCCTGACAATCAACTCAGACAGTCCCTTGGCACTGGCAGGATCCTCTTCTCAGTGCAGATTCCAGAACACCAAGACGGCTTCTTGCTCTACCTTGAGCTGCTGCTACAGGTTACTGGACTCCGTCCTTTTTTCGGTCAATCTGCCTGAAGGAAGCCTACGTCCTCTTCTTCGTAGGGAGCAGATTCCAAGGCAGGTCTCCAGTCGGCATCTCTTTCTGAGAGAGTGGACCAGACTTCCTCCATGTCGACTCCAGGGCAACCTCTCAACTACTCCCTCACAGAGATCCCATTGTTCGGACTCACTCAACGCAGATTTCTCTTTTTCCTTCCCATGAGTCTTCAGAAGTCGTCGTTCTCCTCTTCGAAACGTCGTTCTTCCTCGAAGATCTTTGGGCAAGCGGCAAGAGGGAAGATAATTTTTTGTGGATTCTTTGTCTCAAGAGACTCTCCATGTTCTTGCCTCGATATTTTCCCTCCGGTCCCACGGGAAAACCACAAATCAAAAACCGTGGGAGAGGCAGTCTTCTTTTAATTTGCAGTCGAAATCTTCCCATGAAGTGAACTAAGGTGTTAGTAAGCGCAAATTCTCTCCGTGCCTGTTCCTCACGCAGCTGTCGCATTTCCTGAAGCAAAGTCACTGTCTCCGATGTAGGCTCCGGGGTCTCCGCTCGAGGCTTTTTCCTCGTTGCCGTCGTCTTGACCATAATTCACACGCGATCCCAGACGAGCTCCCAAAATGTTGCGCCCGGAACTTAATCGCGTGTCGCACTCACGTCCACGCTCGCGCGTTTCGGAACCCGCAGAAATAACTCGGCTTATGAGAAAGAATTAATTTATTCGACG
The DNA here is from genome assembly GCF_030848805.1 of Temnothorax longispinosus. Lineage (NCBI taxonomy): Eukaryota > Metazoa > Arthropoda > Insecta > Hymenoptera > Formicidae > Temnothorax > Temnothorax longispinosus. Next base: position 10,330,963 of record NC_092358.1, read on the forward strand.
ATAAATACAGAGGAGCACAAAGCTGCACCTCTATATGGCTTGACGTCTCAGCTCTGAATCACCATAACACTAAATAACAACTGTTTATCAACAACTACCCGTTGTCACGGACAACGCTTCGCGATTTTTACTTGAAAGTTGAAGGCAGCTCGATTCGGTTTGAGTCTCAGCGCGGGGGCTTAACAATATGTACAAAATTTAATCTTACCTGTTCAGTATTCAAAGAACCGTCGTAATTATTGGTATAAACAGCTGTAACGTCTATCTCGTCTCCTGGTTTACAACGATCGCAAAGATCGGACAGCAGAATGCAATCTTTGCTGCGCGGTATTCTGCCAGCGGGTATTCTACCTGGGGATTCTTGTATCGTTATCTTTTGGTAATTTCTATATATAGTTTGCTCCATATTGATCTAAAATACACGAAATATTCAATGTATATAAAAGCGATTATTTTTAAATAATTAGATGTAACAATTAAACGTAGAATTCTTCAGCTTACCGTGAATGGACCGACACTCTGACACTCGGGACAAGAGCCTGGCTTAACTTCTGTGTTTTGAGATTGGACAAACGGTCCGAGAACGTAGTTACATTTCGTACAATCGTACTTCACTATTGATAATTGCGGCAGGACACCCGTAGTCGCCGTTACAACTCCAAGAGTTCGAACCAATTGATTCAAGTGAAGTTTTCTATTGTAACAAAGTAAAAGTGATATAATTTTATACATGTTCGATTTGTATTGTTAAGATTGCAAGCTTGATAACATGATATAAATTAAATGATGTGCATCAAGTATGGATCCTTACCTGAACGTGCGTAATTCTTCAATCAACGGCAATTCCGATATTCTCACATGAATTTCCGACGTGACTCTCTCATAACTGGGAAAAATTGTAAGCACCAATTCCTTCGCCACTTCGTCAAATATCTCGAGCATTTGGAATGGTGCTTCTGGTAAAAAATAGGCCAAAACATGTTCCTTACTGGCGAGAATTGGAAATTCCACTACGAAACTGTACTATTAAAATAAACATAAAAATCTCCTATAAAACAAAAACTGTTAAACAAAAAATAAATATAAAACTTTGAAACGAGAATATTTTATCTCTTTAAAAATAAGAAAATCTCATATGTATAAATATAAAAGATTGTAACACAAGGTATAAAATAAATAAAATAATTCTATAATTCTAGAGTATCATAAAAAATTAATTAAATCAATGAAAGATAAAATATATACTTTTTAAATTAAAGCTTTTATTATGTTAGAATTATATAACAGATTCGCTGTATACCTGATTATTCTCACACATATGGCGAATACGCTCTTTATACATGTATTGTCCTTTGGAATTTGTATGGTTGCGAAGGAAGTTTTTAAAGCGATTCGAAATTTCCGTTCGTGGTCCTAGCATCATTACCCATTCCTTTACTGAGTGTCCTTTAGTATCCTCTAAGTTTTCGATGGATTCGATCATCTGAAACAACGAATGGCGCTCGTTATTTAAATTATTATTTAAAAAGATACCTTTATGTGGGATGGTCGAGAGATTCTTACTTCTGCATCTTCTAATATGCCAGTGGCAGCCTTTTCAGCCATACGACGTTTGCGTGCCTGCACGTCTTCTTCGTCAGTTTCATCTAAAAACACAAAAAAAAAATATCTGTGTAAAGATATTCAATAATTTTGTAAATATAATTTTGGAATTTTACAGATTAATATATCAGAATTAAATTAATTGTATATACAAATGGTTTTCTATCTTTAGATATCAATAAATAATAAAATAAAATTACCATAAAGAAGATCGCGGTCATCCCTTATGATACCAGCCGCACGATCTCTTCTTCGCATTTCTATTTCCGCGGCTACACGGTCGCCCTGAGACAGCTCTGAGTATTCTTCGTCATCCAATAGATTGGGATCATATCTGTCCAGTGCTGACATAGGCCGATAATCCCTGTCATAACAATATTATAATTTTATTATTGTTAAAAATATAATTTTATTGCTATTATTGAGTATTTCTCTCACACACAAAATAATAAAACTAGATATATTACTCTTTCAAGTAACGTTTTTTAACATTTGTCTGTTAGATATCAAATGTTGATGTATACTTATTGTAAGTTAGTTTACAAAAATGGACACTTTAGAAATGTAACATCCTTACGCCTCCATATTGTCTCCGAATAATTCCTCTCCCTCTTCTTCCTCATTATTAGCATTATTTTCTCCATCAAGTAAATCGGATTCATCCTCAAACGGCTCATCTATATCAGGTGCAGGAGAAGTTTGTTGGCTCATTGCATCGGTGTGTCGTTCAGAATGTATAGGAGAACTTATTTGACTCTTGTGTGTACATGAAATACGCAATATATATTATACTTGTAATTATCTCTTTTTACTTGCATCTTACGCATAATTATGTCATGCTGTTGTATTGGTTTCTATGCGCACGTGTATACATGTGTGATATGCGTCAGTAATAAAACAATAATTCTTGAAAGTTTACCATGTTGCTGTTTACGATACGCTTTCCGCCGCGAAAGAAATTCTCCTTCCTATATTATTATAAGATGCTCGATGTAGCTAGAACGTTTCTACTTTTGTAACAGAGCTGGCGAATCGAGACTCGTCACAAGCCCACACAAGCCGTCAAGCTCAAACCCACGCTCAAACCTGCTCAAACCTAAAGACATTACAGTCATTACACTTGGCGGGAATACTTTGTAAAGAACCATGCCATAGAACGTCAACAGCAAAGAAAGGTAAGTGTGTGGTAAGTGCATCGCGTGAAATTCCTGACCAATAAAATGTGATCAGGTCCAATGCCGACGAATCGGCTTTCATTTAACCTTACAAGAATATACTATACGAACTTTACGTGAAAAAGTGTAGATTTAAAAATTTATGAAATTATTTTAGCTATATACTTTTTTTTTTCTGGAAAAATCGGGATTTACATATTTCTCAAATATAAAAGGCATTAAAAGGCAAGATTAAAAATAATATATATTTTCTAATAAGTATTTAAAATAATATATTCTAATCGCTATAATTAAAAAAAAAATTCGCTTTTAATTTTTATAACTGCCTACTTCTGCAAGTTATAAATAATTTCAGAATGGAGTATCAATATCTTTTTGATGTTCAGTATGTAACATTTTTTTTATTAAAATGTAATATAATTTATTACAAAATATAAAACTTATATAATATTTAATAAATTTCACATTTTAGATGTACATAGACAAACATTTCATTTTTTTTGTAAAATATTGTATATTAGCCAAACAAGTTTATCACGCATGTTTGTTCATCTTACGATTAGTTTATCATGCGCGTATGTTTAGCTTTTAATTCTGAATTATGATATTGGCTTAGTTTACACCGTAGATACTTTTAATACGGGTATCAAGCTGGTGCGGACTAAGCGTTAAATACGGCCGATTTACATCAACCGTATTAAGTCATATTTGGCCTAGTTTACACCATCACTTGATACACGTATTAATTAGTAAATAACTAGCAAATTTGTAGTTTGATCATTGACTGATCAGCACAAATATACTATTTGATACGCGTATCAAGAGATCGATGTAAACTAGACCTACTATTCTGATACGCCGTCGTTTACATCGATCGTATCAATGGATTTAGTCCGAATACTTGGCGTACTAAACGGTCGATGTAAACTAACCCGATCAACAAGGGAAGATCAGATAAAAGTGTGATGGATCAGACTATGGTATAATAAAATTATGAAATAAAATAAAACAAAATAAAATAAAGCTGCTTTCTAATCGTTAAGCCCCGATGTACTGCTACCGCTCCTACTTGCACTACCAGATAGATGCTGTTTCGTCATTTCTTCCATCATGTAATCGTCATCTGTAACAATTCATACAAACACATTAATCATAGAAATTTCATGCAAACTAAGACTAAATCTATCTTTTTTCGTTGCTGTTATACGTCATATAATTAAATTTAAAAAAATACAGTACATTTATTTATACACATTTTGACATTTATCATTAATTTTCTTATTTTTTAATTATTAATTTTTATATTTAATTCAAATATCTTAAAATTGATGTATCTTAATATGTTTTTAAATTATATCTATTTTATTGTTAATTTATATATATATGCAGAGTATCCTAAGTTTTTCCGGACAAATTTTAGTAGAATGTTCTATGAGCAGAAATGAGAAAAAAAAGTTATATAAACATAGGTCCTAAAATGCTTTATTAGAAAGTTATAGCAAAAATTAGAATGTGTTGAATAAGTGACATCGTACATAAGTGATATGCCGTTAGATGATGTTTAATAATGATCCTACAACAAGCCATAGCTACAGCTATCCCGAAATATGGTTTGGAGAACATTGCAAGCTGATAACAGGTACCCGTTTCATTTCACACCAGTACAAGAACTTTTGTCAACTGATCACGAGCACAATTCTGTACCATGTAGCCATGTTCAGCACATAGTTTAAATTTTGTCATTAATTGTTTCAGCAAGCATTTCACGAAACAATAAATTATTTTGATTTAGTACAGGAAATATGTTTTTTTTTTCTTTTTCTATTAAAAGATGGACAATACTTAAAATTAAAATCTTTGAGTTATACAAGATGATGCAGTAAGATAGAGATTTATAGAAGCTATAAAAACTTTATCATATTATTCAAATTTATGATGCTCCTCATGAAGTTTCAAGTAATAAATCTCGATACTTTAAAACTTGTCACATAGCATATTCATTACTATTAAAAATATCAAGTTTCAAATTTTTATGTTCTGTTATATTTTATGTTCTGTTTAGTACAATATTTTATTTGAAATTAATATTGTTAGCAAAATATTACAAAATCCAGCAATACACAGAAAAGAATCTCTTACATTTTTAAACAATTTAATCGAATTTAAAGAAATGTCGTACTAATGAAAATTTTGAAAATATACTCATTGCTGCAAGTGATTTGGCAAAGAAATTAAAGATAGAACCTAATTTTACTCCAGTAAAAAATGTAAGACGTAGAAAAAAAACAAAAAACTTCGATTATAAAAATACAGATGAAGCAATATGGGAATCAAAAGTATTTTAAAGTTATCTCTGATGAACTATTATTAACATATTGTAAAAACTTAGAATTGAAACTTTTTGATAAGAAACAAAGTGAATCAGATATTGATGGAACTGATTTATATCATGGAATTAAATCTTTAAAATTAGATTTGAAATTAGATAAACATTTAGTGGAACCTCAATATTTTGTGATATATACTTGAAAATAATCTACAAGTAACATTTCCAAATATATTTATTGCTACAAGAATATTATTGACACTTCCAGTATCGTCGAGCGAACGCTCTTTTACAAAATTAAAAATTATAAAAATTCTTTACGATCCACAGTGCTGCAGAAACGACCCGAAATTTATCAATAATATCTATAGAACACGAAAATGGATAAAATGAATATACGATTTAATATCAGAATTTGCATTGCAAAAAGCTCGTAAAAACTGTTTTGTAATATTGATTTTTAATATTGATTATTGTAATAATAAAATATTAATATAATAAAATATAAAAGTTAATTGTATTTTGTTGGAGTTTATTAATTGTATGAATTTCGTCTATCTCTAAATTTATTAATATATATTTTGCATAAAATGTATGCACACTTTATTGGGGCGACGAAATTATTTTTGCACGCGAGCGGCCAACTCTCTTTGCACGCCCGCGCCAGCGGCGCCCCTGCATCCCAGCTCCACCTGCCTCCACTACGTAATTTATGTCCGATTCGGGATCGTCCACCAAGAAGACTCGTGTCCAGACTTCATCAGGTGATAAAATATTCAATCGCCTGTATATGGCTGCACGTACCTGATCCAATAGATCACGTACCGTGCAGTCCTCGTTCGGTATGTCAAACGTAATAAGTCTTTGTTCGCCCGTGGCTAACTTCACTATTTTTGCCGTATCTCCTTTAATTTGATGCTGAACTATGGTATTTGCTTGATCGTATATTAAACATGTATACAGGGTGATTGAGGAGGAATCTGCAATATTCCAGAAGGTGATAGTATTGATGATTTTAAGCAAAAAGAATCATATGAACATGGGTCCTATGCCTAACGGTTATCGAGATATTCTGGTTATAACGTGAAAAGGGCACCATGCGTAAGGAGGGATAGAAATGAAAGAAAAACTGACAACGATGTGCAGTTGTTCCTTACGTCTATGTTTTTTTCTGTTTTAGGGCCAAAGCACATATGACAGTCGTAGTCGTGGACGTAAGTAACGCACAAGCTTTGGCGTATCTTGATTTGTCAGGTCGAGGACTACGACCGTCGTATATCGCTACGCCATGTTATGTGCTTTGGCCCTTATTAAGGCTCCTGGGTAGTCACCGCGGCCATATTGGATTCTTACTATCGAGGCGAGGAAAACACCCAATTTTGTTGTGCATGCCATTTTCAAATAAAAAGACATTTCAATAAAACATCACTATAGATCGTTTCAGAACACTTTCAAAATTGGCCGAAAACTACCCTTTTCCCTCGACAATAAACAAACAGCCATAAAACGAAGCCTAAACATACGGGAAAAACAGCCGTTTAACGACTATCGAAAGGAGGTGAAAACGTTCCTTCCGCATGCAAATTTTACTTTTCGGCCAATTTTACGACTTTCACGAATACGTTAAACGTTAGAGCACAAGCACAGAGCAAATAATAAAGAAATAGCACGCACAACAAAATAGGTTGTCAACATGTCACAAGACAGAATTCTCCATTGGAGAGAGTGAGAGGAGAGAGTGGCGTCGCCACCGTCAACGCAGAGTTCTCGGCTCAGGGACCAGGAGCCTTAACCTATGTCTACGATTACGATGCTTACGTCTCGTTCTCTGACAGTGTTGTACCAAAGAAGGTGGTGTAAACGTCGTCAATACTATCACAGAATATTGCCGATTCCTCCTCACAATCACTTTATATATATATATATATATATATATATATATATATATATATATATATATATATAAATAAAGTGATTGTGTATATATATATATATATTATATACACACACACACACACACACACACGTGTATGTGTGTTTAATATACATTAATTTTTATCTTCCTTTCATTGTCTAACTCGTTACCTGACTCGTTATCGCTCAGTTGACGTGGTGAAAATTTACATCCTCGCGCTAAGTACTGCTTCAGTTTGCCAACACTGGCTAAAATTAAACCGAGAAATGGCGGTGACGGTTTTAACGGCCTCGATAGATATTCAGGATGAAATTGAGTAGCTACGTAATAACTATGTCCTTCCAATTCGGCAATTTCCATTCGTATATTTTCATCGTCACGACCTACAAGAATGTTTGATTGCTTCATATTACTTTAATTATTTACCACTAATCGCGCATTATATTTAACGCAAAAGATTGTAATTTTATTAAGAGATGCGATCTAACTCACCTACGAATTTTAAACCAGCTGCTTCTAAATCATTGACGTAATCTGGATTTATCTCATACCTATGCCTATGCCTTTCTTCTATAACATCGTTATTATCATACAATTTCTCTGAAGAATAAACAGTTATAAATTAAAAATATCGCTGGAGAAAGGAAAATTTAACTCATACAATCTCAACAAATCTTGTTACTTACTTAAAATAGAATTATTGTTGTAGAATCGTGTTTGTCTTTTGCCCAGCCTCATTGTTCCACCCATCATACCTTGAGTGTGCTCCGGCATATCTATCACTACGGGACTATTAGTATCCGGATCGATCTCTGTGGTATTCGCCGTTACAAGATTTAAGACATTTCGCGCAAATTCAATGACCGCCGCTTGCAAGCCCAAACAAATCCCAAGGAACGGCTTATCGTTCTCTCTGCACCATTTGCAAGCTTCCATCTTTCCCTCCATTCCTCTTTTTCCAAATCCACCCGGTACAATAACGCCGCTAGATGCGCAAGAAAAATACATTTTAATTTTCTATCGAAAATTATATAATCTTATATGATCAAGAATTATGAATATATATTGAGAAGTAGAATATAATAATATTATATTAAAAACATATTTACTTGCTTTTGCAGAGCTGTTGCCAAGCTTCGTGGTATAGTACTGGATTCTCCGATTTTGTAGTTTGTTCTAAATTAGCAGCTTCTATAAACTGTAATAATAATCCAATATATATAATCATGCGTGCGTAGCGTGTATAGCATAAATACAATATACTTTTAATAATTGCGACACTCTACCGTCAAGTTCAATTTATATCCAGCCTCAATAGAAGCATGTTGCAACGCTTTCGTAACGGAGGCATAGGAGTCCTCGAGTTTCGTGTATTTACCCACTAGAGCGATGTTAACATCTTTCCGCAAATGATCCACGCGTTCAGCTAGATCCCGCCATTTTCGCATAAAGCAACGCGGACGCGCCATTCCGATATTCAGTTGCAATCGATCATTGAGGAACTCTATGACACCTTGATATTCCATAAGAAGTGGCACTCGATATATAGATGTTAAATCGTGAATAGTTATAACCTGGACGAATCGTAAAATTTAAAGATACGTTAATCATTCATGTTTTCATAATAATATATATACTGCAACAATATTGTAATACTAAGATATATATTTTTTAATGATTACCTGCTCCGGGGCCACATGGCAGAAATTTGAAATTTTCTCTTTGACGGAATTGCCAATGGGGTTTTCCGACCTACAGACTATAAGATCGGGCGACAAACCTAATCCTCGTAGCTCTCTGACACTAGATTGCGTCGGCTTGGTCTTGTGTTCACCCGTCGATTTTGGCTAAAAGATATTCATATTTCTATAACACTGATTGGTAACACATACCAGATGTGGATTGTATTTCTCGAGTCGATTTCCTGTAAATTTTTGGCCGCTGAATTCGAATCTATCAGTGAAATTTTTCTATCACATCAGGTTCATCACCTATTTTGTCATTTGTCAAAAAATGACCTATATTTTTTTATGCGCATTTGATTACATATCCTCAATTTTTTTCAAAAACCAGATGTGATAGAAAAATGATAGATTCGGATTCAGTGGTAAAAAATTTACAGGAAATGACTCGAGAAACCCAATCCGCATTTGATATGTCGACCAGTGTAATTGTTCAGAGGAAGTTGTTCCCATAAAAATCACTCACGGAGTTTTGTAAAAATTATTCGTGCACTTATCATTGAACAGACTTGTAAAAGAGATATTTATATGGAAATGTAAAGATCATAAAGCATGGAACAGTTACCTGCGGCACTAAAGACACATGAGCCACGCAAAAGTTTTCCCTGTTCACTCTAAATTGAAATTGTCTGAATGCTTCAACAAACGGCATTCCCTCAATGTCCCCTATTGTACCACCAAGTTCCACTATGCACACCTATAAAATTATTAACATGCAATTAGAATAATTATATTATTATGAATTTATACGTATAAAAATTATTTAAAGAATATTATTAAAATTTATATTCGTAAATCTAAATAATCTTGTGCTATTATCTAATTGTACATAATAATATTAATAATAATTTGATGTATTATTAACTATACCTCTGGTATAGCTCCATCTTTTGTTACAGATTGATTCGCGATTTTTTCCACCCATTCCTGAATAGCATCGGTGATATGGGGCACCACTAACAATAAGAAACGAAATATTGCTTTTCATTAGCTTATATAACTCATCGTACTCATTAGACATCTGCAATATTATAAATAGACTTGTAACCTTGTACTGTTTTGCCTAAGTAGTCTCCTCGTCTCTCCTTCGTAATAACGTACTGATAAATTTGTCCAGTCGTTATGTTATTGTCCTTGTGAAGAGTGATGTCCAGGAAACGTTCGTAATTGCCTAAATCCAGATCCACCTCCCCACCATCGTCGAGTACATAAACTTCACCTGTTTCACAGAAAGGAGAGAATGCACATTCACGAAGAGAAAGACAGCAAAGGTGCAGAAACAAAAGCGGATGCGTCTACACAGGAAACCAGTAACATAAGAATGTTTTCCTTCCAGGAATACCTACTGGATAACTGCTTGAACAATGAGATAGACGATAGACGATAAGCATCATGTTTCATTGGAAATTAGAGACCATTCTTAACAAGTGGCAAACATAACTATACCAGCATAAACGTTCATAATGCATAGTTTACAGCGTTTTTGCGCATGACCAAGGGCTGTTTCCTATTGCTTTTATTGCTCTGAATACAAATATACCAACAAAAAAATTTCTACGGGTCTAGAAATGCTACTATTGCAATTTCAAAATGTTGCAATAAATAGCAAGTACCACAATTTCAGGAAAAGAAGTAACAGTATAAAAATTAAAGAATACAACATTTTATGTTTGCAATAATTTCATTTATAATTCAAGATATTAAAAATGTTTTGTACGAGTCTTTTACCTATAAGCTTTTGAGTCCGTTTCTCTTGGAAAAGACCAGCAATATTTACCCATCATGTTTTTATCCCGCTATCCTTGATAACGAGCCTCCATAACTGATATAAGTCTCCATAATTCTATTTATAGTCATAATTCATTTGTATTGCCAATATAGCCTAAGATGTTTTAAATATATTTCAATTTATTTTAATATCTTATATTTTATACTTAAAAAAAAATTAAATAAGATGTGGATATCTCTTTCCTTCAAAATGTATGTTATAAATCTATAGCTTTAAAAATTTATTGGCTTTAGCTGATTGAGCAAAAATAAAATTAAAAAATAAAATAAAATAAAATAAAAATTTTGTTGGCGAAAATATCGTTAGACTTTTAATTTGTTTACAAGATCTGACGAGTATATTTATTTCTTTAATCTCATCGACTTGAGAAATATCATTGGAACAAAGATGTAAGGGAGACGGTCGTTGGCCAGCAACGTGACATGACGGGCCCGGCCGAGTAATCGCGAGCGTGCAGTTATTGTAGAAGGAAGATTTATTAAATCATTTTTTAAATAAAATTAAGGAACGAGTTTTCTTCTACCATCAATTCCGTATAAATTTGTGAACTAGTGTAATTGTACTTTAACAATTAGAATAACATGTATCAAGAAGACTATCCTGAACATATCATATAATACTTATTGTTAGTTAGGACAAATAATTCAGTAATAATCTTATCCTAATCGTAGTCAATTTAAATATATCTAATTTTATAGAAAATATTTGAATTGACAATGAGGTAATCATAAATGAAACATAATTTTAAATGTAAGCCTTATTTTTTTATTTTAACAAAAAATCTTTATACATATAAACTTTAACGTGTAAAGGACCCCGCACACATCACATGGACATTAGAAAAATGGCTTCCCGTCAAATTTGCTGAAATTGTAGTATGATGTAATTCATAACGTTCTGTCGAAAGTTCCAATGAGTCCGAGATAAAAAAATAGACAGTTTCTGAGATACGGGGGAGGGGGTCAAAGGTCAATCATATGAAAAATGGCTTCCAGTCGAATTTACTGAAATTATAGTATGATGTAGTTCATAACGTCCTGATCAAAAGTCCCAATGAGTCCGAGGTAAAAAAAATGGACAATTTCCGAGATACGGGGAGGGGGGTCAAAGGTCAATAATAGTGCCTTATTCGAAAATTCTATTCTTTGTGTGTATTACAAAGCTACGTTCACACACACACACATATACACATACATACGCAGAATGGCACATACGCACACAACAACACTGCTCACATACATCATACTATATCATGCTACACTACATCATACTATTCATACTACAATTTCAGCAAATTCGACGGAAGGCCATTTTTCCATGTGATGTGTGCGAGGTCCTTTCTAATTGTGCTATTCTCTTTAGCTTTTTTTTCTTTTAATTTAGATTTTTCGCATTTTTCTTCAAGATTTAAATATGAGTTTATTTAATTTAGTAATGATGTCTTAGTTATTGATCAACTTGACGATATCTAATTTTGCAAAAAAATATTTAATAAACGATAATATAGTCACAAGTAAAACATGATTTTAAAGATAAGCCTCATACCTTTTGATTCTAACAAAAATTGTTTATTACATAAACATTAAAAAGTATAACGGATTCTTCGCATGCAGGCGACATTATCAAGGTAACAATATCGTAATTTAAATTTCCACTTCCCATTTACATTTTGCGGGTGAAACAAATAAATTTAGAAAGCGATAACGAGATTCGCTAACTCGTCAGCTAAATCATTCTACTGCGGTGATTGAGCACCGGAGATGCAACTGGAAAGAGTCCGGGAGTGACTTGGACCTAACTCCGATTAGTGCTCATCTATAGGTGTTTTAAGCCCTAAGCCTTAAGAAATTGTTCAATCACAATTGAATTTGAAGAGAATAATTGACTGTGATTGATCAATTTTTAGGGCTTAGGGCTTAAAACACCTATTGTAGATGGGCACTTAATTTAATTGACGATTAACTTATCAAGCAATATTATTTCGTTAACATGGATGTAACTATTAATCTTCTTCCTTGATACATTCTTCGACATATGGGAAGAGGATCAGATTAGAAATTTTGTTTCGGTCGGATTCCGCCGATTGAATTAAAGTCAATTTCTACCAATGTGGATTAACTTTAATCTCGATTTAATTTACTTTTTATCTTTTACTAATGTTTATTTTTACCAACGTAGATTTACTTTAATCTCGGTTTAACTTACTTGAAGTATCTTTTCTTAGTTTTGAAAATTAGAAGAAGATAAAAAGTAAGTTAGTTAAATCGAGATTAAAGTTAATCTACGTTGATAGAAATAAACATAAGTCCCGATCTACAATAATGGGTGTTACTCGGGGTGTTAAGTCCTAAGCTCTAAGAAATTGACCAATCACAGTCGATTATTCTGCTCAAATTCGTCTGTGATTGATCAATTTCTTAAGGCTTAAAACACCTATTGTAGACTGGGACTAAAACTAGAAAAGGATAAAAAGTAAGTTGAGCCGAGATTAAAGTTAATCGGCATTGGCAGAAATGGACATTAATCGCTGATTAAAGTTAATCGGAGTTTAATCCGAGTCGCTCTAAAGACGTTTCTGTAAAGCGCAGGAATGGAGACACACGAATCAAACCTAAAATCAAGAATCTTCTATCTATGCGTTACGTTCCATGCGTCATTGCATGCGGTTGTCCGTCTGGACGGGCTTTAATCACGTCGAACAACGTGACAACAGCGACATAAGCGTAGAAAATGGCGACGCGGCACATGGCTGGAAATTTTACCGCCACAAGAGGATCGCCGCGTCGCGGGGTTCGATCCAGGTTCGATCGGCCGATTTTCGCGCTTTATCACACAACCACAAGTCAGATCATTCCATTCGGACGGCAAATTGATCCCGTTTTCTTTGTCGTCGGCGCCGAAAAGACCGGGGGCGAACGGACGGGATTTCGGCGCCGGCGAAACTATTCGAATTTATATAACCTCATCGATTCGCGGTTCTTCGATAGTTTTCGAATAAATGTAATAATTAAGTAATTCCTCGTTAAGAAATAATTCGAACGAAAAAAATCGCGACGATAATAGAGAAATCGGGTAGGGGGGGAGAGGGAGAAGGCTAAGATTCGAATGATCAAAACGCCCCGCAATTGTTGGAATCGGCGCCGAGGTGTGTTTTCCGGAAAATTGAGCTACATGAATATCCCGCCGATTTTCACGACGTTGTGACGTCACAGCGCCGCGCTGCTCACCGTGCTCGTAGGGCGAGAAGGTTCCAGCGTCGATGTTAATGTAGGGATCGATTTTGATGGACGTTACGCGGATGTTGCAGTGCTTCAGGATGGTGCCGAACGAACTGGCGATGACACCCTTGCCCACGCCGCTGATCACCCCGCCGGTCACCAGAATGTACTTCATATCTGCTAATCCGTGAGACGAGAGATGTGCACCACGCGAGAGAGAGATTCGTTCGCACGCGCGCGAAAGTCCTCGCACTTCCGCGGTCCAGACGGTCCGGTCTTCGAAGCGTACTGAATGAAACTGAACCGACTGAACGGAATTAATTATGGAACCGAACGAATCGAACCACTGAACCGTGCGGAATTCTCTGAACCAATACCAGAAGCGGATCGGACAGAACGCAGAACGCCTTGTATTAAGCTGGCCACACACACTTTTCGTAGAACGTAACAGTAGGGTTTCGACCAATCGCGTTGCTCAATTCGGCCGTCTGTAACCGTAGAAGTAAGAATCGAGCAACACGATTGGTCGGAACCTTACTGTTACGTTCTACGAAAGGTGTGTGTGCCCTGCTTTAAAGGCCTATTCTTTTTAGCTCTTCTTGCCACGGTTCATTTTTTCTCTTTTTCTTTCCAACGTGAAAAGAAAAAGAGAAGATGAACCGTGCAAGAAGTTCAACTAAAAAGAACAGGCTTTAATATATCGGATTTGTCCCTTGTAGCTGCACCGCGTTATACTTTCGACAAAATTAATATAACTTAAAACGTTTTAAATGTAATAGAGTACAATCATCTTATTTATACCTTCCTTTGATCAATCTAATGTTATAATGATATAATGTGTATTTTCTCTCGTCAAACTCGAATTTGTTGATGGAATAACTTTACGCCGCGATGCTCGTTTGGTCGCTAATCTCCTACTTTGATAACAGGAATTCTATTACCACCTATTAAAAAAACATTTCTTTGGTACAAGAGTCGTGTGACAATTGCGAAATTTCATTATTATTCTGTATTTCCAAAAGTCCCATAGAAGCACCAGGCATAAAACACACACACACGACGAACGAACAAACGACTTCGAAAATATTTTCTTTTTACTTTTTTTAAATATTGTTACAATTCTCTAAAATACATTCTAAATGCGAAATCAAAAAGATTTAACAGCCATCTTAAATAATTGAATTTTATTCCTAGTACGGTAGAATAGATGACAAATTGAGAAACGTTACTTATGTCTATACTATCTATATCGTCTATCTGCACGTGTAAGTATATTGTAAAATACTCTCAAGTTTGAGAACCTACGTTTTCAACACAATGCTGCTAGTTTCCGGACCGTATTCAAGTCACGAAGAAGCATTTGTACAGTTTGCTTAGTACGGGGTTGAACAAGCGGATCCGATACGAGTTCATCCGGGTCCATCGCTTCTAGAGCTGCACATTAAAACGCATGAAATAAACATTTGTTGAATGCGTTTTAAAATACGCGTTTTTTGAATGTCTTTATGTTACATACCAAAAATTTGCGCTTCTATGGATGTTAATCTCGAATCGATGTGACATTGAAAATGCTCAATATGCTCCAACAATCGCATTCGGCATTCAGCTGGGTCAATCGGCGCCTCGGGTTCTGGTATAAAAGGCTGCGGAAGCGCGGAGACTTCATTTTTTACGTTGGTTATGCTTGATTCTTGTTGAACGTTGTTAACAGGCGATTCAGAATTGAGATTCTCAGATACGGGATCATCAATAATAGTTTTCTCAGCTAATAAATCTGCATAAAAATATCACATAATATGTAAAGCTTGTGCAGTTATTTATTTATTTATTTGTGTTAAAAGTTCAGTCCTGTGAAAAAAATAAAAGACTGAATAAATACATTTTTTTTACCTGCACTCTCCGTTTTAATGTCTGATGTAGCACTGTTTTCCTCTTTTATGTCCGAGTTACCACCCGTTAACGCGTCTAAAAGTATATGACTGTCTTTTGAATTCGAGCCTTCCTTCTTGCTGATAATCCTGGATTCATCAGAATGCGTGCTATCTTCTTCCAAAATTTTCATCAATTCCGAATCGGAAGCGATTGATTTTTCATCTTGATCGTCTTTTATAGACAGCTTGATATCTGCCTTCGTCTCGACACGTCGCGGAATCTCCGAATTTGTATCGGTAAAACTCGCCGCTTTAGTTATTTCCATCACTGGTACCGGTTCCATGTCTATCTTTGGTACATCCATTTTCTCCCAATTCTTGGCCCAAAGATATAGTTTCGGGTGATCTTTCTTTCTATATAAATTCAAGCAAATTAGTCGTTATAGTGCAGACATAAAAACTTTTCCAAGAAGGCAGACGTATATAACTTTATAACTTAATGTGCCACGTTGATTTTTACGCACAGACTATGAAGAAGTTGTTGAATTTGTAAAAGTGCAGCAACCAAGTCATAAGAACGCTTCAACATTGCAATCCTTTGATTTATCTTATACTGATTTCGAGTTTGGTTAGACAAGCTGCAAATTAAAAAATCAATAAATAACATATAAACAGATTACTATATATAAATAATTATAACCACACGCACAATCTAAATATAAATGTAAATATATTAATAAATAAATTACCTTGACAATTTTCCTTCCATAATCCAGTCCTGATCGTGATAATATTTCTTAGACGGCCGTAGTCGACATGGATTTTGACATATGTAACAAATGTATATTTCTCAGAAACATCCTTTTCCTTTTCAATAAAATTACAATGTCCATGTTGCCAGCAGAGACAGAGATCATTAAACCGTCCTCTTCCATAAAACCACATGTGCAATTTATTATTTCTTCTCTCCGAAATTGATCTACTTTTACCAGTTCGCCGTTAATCATCATCATCACTCCTTCGCTTCCTGTGATAAGTCATCACATTTATATAAAACACTCATATAAATAATTTATAGTAAAGAGACGCGTGTGGTGAGAAGTATCAAATACGTGTCGTGTTTCTTGCGAGCACATAAAGTAATACAACGAAAATAAGATTGGCAATATGTGAAATCATAAAACAAAATCGATAAAAGATAAAAAAAAAAATAAACAATGTACCTTCTGCATCATTATTAATATTTGTTTTGATTGCATCCCCTTTTAAGGGATCAGCTTTTTCAATGCGTGAATCATTTAGTTGACCTAAGAAACAACAGAAATAATAGTAAATATTATACAACGCATTTTACTTTAAAGGATCCCATGTATATACAGTTGCATTAAATTAAAAAAAAAAAAAAAAAAGCTATCTAAAACAAAATAATTTTGGTTTTCGTAACGTATCGTTTTGTAAAGTACGGCAAAACGCTCGCACTTACTATTCTGACTATTTTCGTCGCTCTTTGAGTCAGATTTTCTACGGCTGTATCTATACATAAGTGCCGTAGGTCCTTCGACGTCCATAGCACTATCGTCTTGATCACCAAAATTGTCGGTAAGATCTGACATACCTAGCCAAAGGAATATTGAATGCTGTGTATATCATTATTTTTTTTCGTAAATTAATGAAATGTAGAACTTGTCTTAGAACACAAGTCTTTTAAGAAAACATGAAAGCTTCTTACCATGTCGTTTTTTTGCTTTAGCCGGCAAATCCACGCTATGTTCGGTAAGTTGCTTTTTCTTCTGGTTTTTTACACGCTCACCGTGCGCCATTTCATCCAAAGATTTCGTCCTGTCGGCTCTTTGCGCCTCCGATATCGCAACTGGTCTTACAGGCAATAGCGTTTTAATGCCACCCTGCGCTTTTTCCTCTTTCACTCTCATGTCAAATAATGTACCAGGGGACAATGCGCAGACGTTTTCTCTTTTCCTTTCAATATCGTCGTCTATCTCCATACTGTGATTAGATATTTGTGACATTGTTTCAAGTTTCGTATCTTCCTTCTGCAAATCATTACACTTTTCTGACTGATCCAATTCCACTTCTTCCGGCATCATCGGACCAGGTATTGACGGAGATGTCGGTTGCATAGTATTAACCGCTGATTGTAGTAAAGTAGACGATGATTTCTCAGGAAGAGATTTCTTCTTCGCGGATTTATTTATTTTCTCTGAGAACGTTATTGATTTTTTGGGAATTATATCCTCTACAGATTCCCCAATCGTTCTTGCGTAAGCCAGATCTTCAACTTTGGGAGTAGAGCCCAGAAACTTGGAATATTCAGGATGGTAATGCTTGATATGCATCTGCAGTAAATTTTCCTTTCGAAAATTCTTGTTGCATCCTTCCTTGGGACATTTATAAGCGCTGTCTTCCATTTCCACACGAAGTCCACCACGAAGTCCAATAAAGACGGCTGTTTGAGAAAATATTAAATAAATCGCATTATAAAGTGTTCTAATAGAAATTCATCCATATAATAGAAATAAATCTACTAAATTTTGCCAAAAATTGTTTTGTTTTAGATATCCTTTTTTCTAATTTCTAATAGATTTATTTCTATTGTTATATAACATTTAAAAAATCATCACATATAATCTACTCTATTTAAAAAATAAACAAAATAATAAAAGATTAACTTTTAGAAAAGTATAAGTCGAGACTATGTAAATCTACATTCCTTCGTTAAGTCTATTTAATTTTGTAAAAAATACGTATCTACGAGTACTTACAATAGATCATCTCTGGTGAATTAGTGGAATGTAAAAAACATCGCAAAGATTAAAATGTGATGCAGATTAAAACGTAGTATATCACAGAAATCTTACCACCATCTGTAGTAGATGTAGTAGGCGTCGAGGGGATAATTGGAGTATCGATACTGTTCGTCATTGTAGGAAGTAATGTAGTCTCAGGTGTGGACGTTTTCGTTTTAGGCAATAAAGTTTTGATCTTCTTTGGTGCCTCCGGTGTAACTTCTTGCTTCACGCGATGAGCGTGGTTTCGCTTCCTGCGATGTATACAGAAGTCAAATTTTTCAGGGTCGAAATCGTACTGCCCCTGATTCTCCATAAATACTCTGATGTCATTTCTTGATCTGAACTTCTTCCCGGTCTGCTTACTTTTAAGAAAAATGTGATCATACATAAATTGTATTATTTAACATAATTATTGCTAGTAAAATATATCTTTCATCTTACTGTATGAACAAGACGTCCCATTTTCCAGCAGATGAGCCAGCTTTCCTTTGCGTAAAGTGTTTTTCCCAACCGGCAGGCAATCTCTTATCTGGTACTATTATAGATCGGCGTGGTCCTGGAATAAATTTTCATGTTACGTTAAAATATTATTGACACGTTTACGAGATGCAAAAATATTTTTTAATAAAATTGCACTAACCATCATTACCATCTACAATATAAGATTCTGTTCCTCGTGGCTCTCCATCGACCCATTCGGGACCAACGTTTTCTTCAGGATCCATTTCGATCTTGGGTACTTCCTTCTTGCTTTTCTTCGAATACGATTTGATTTTCAAGGAACTGGTTTCGAAACCTTTCAACAAATCTGTCCCTGGATCGTAACAGGGACCATATAGGGTACCATCCATCTCGATCTTGCTCTCCGCAGAGCCTTCACCACTTTCCTTGACGACAGTTTCCTCCTTCTTTGGTGCTTTCTCAGTATCGTGTTTTGTGCGTTTCCTTGAGTGAATGTTAAACAACTCCATAACTGTGTGCCTCCGTTTCTTATCCCTTCTTTCTTGTTTGCTGCCGATATATCCATCCACTTCGTTTAATTGCTGTTTATGTAAAATAAAAAATCAATTTACAAATGACGTAAACATAATATAAATCTTATGGAACGTACGTTCAAGAATCTCAATTAAAAAATTTCATCTGCAGTACAGCTTGTTCCAAGTTTTTGCCATGGAATCACTTTTTACATTCTCATGGCTAGGCTGAGGTGATAATTGAGAAATAACACAAGGTGATACTAAATCCAATGTGATTATCCACCACTTGGCTCTACCAACTCAGATGAGATTTCTTTAGGTAACTTAAGAAACAACAACATAACCTCAATCTGGGAGTCCTGTACCTTGGTCGGATTTGCGGCGATCTTGGTCATTTTCGACGACTTGACGATCTTCGCGTATCCATCGTCGAACAACACGTTGTACCTGTCTGCGAAGAAGATTTTTACTTAGAACTACCTCCGCGCGCCATCGGGCCAGAAAAAAACGTTACATCTACAGGCTTGTCTCCGACGAGCCAAACGTCAAATCTACGGGAACGCAGTCTAGCCTCTTCCGCTTGCGGCTAGGGGTTAGGTTAGGTCGCTTACCATTCGTCAGGACCGCGCTCACTTTGGCTGGATATTTTTTGCCGTCCGCCCACGTAGCGAGTATCCGCTCTCCCACGGAGAACTCCCTCATCTTCGCCTCCCTGCAGGTGCGAAATCCTGGCATTACACACGCGAATGGAGCTCGCGAGAGCGTGGGGTTCAACGAAACGGGGGAAAACTGCGAGTGAGGGTTGGGGTGGGGGAGAGGAAGGAAAAAATACGAGTCTCGCGCCGTTGGGGTTTCTCATCTTCCCCCTCCCCTCTCCTCGAAAATAACAATCGTCAAAGTACAATTGTTTTGGAGACCCATCTGGAGCCGAAAGACGGATCCAGCGATGTTTTGGTGCAAAAGAAAAATTGTTGCAAATTATATTTTTATTTTTATTGTATTATATATTTTTGCTTGCGCAGCATAAAGGAATCAGAGTCGATGTATATAGTGAAAAGTGTGAACATTTGTGTGTTTCGTTGCTCGAGAATATTTGGAGAACGGGCCCGATATTCGCCATCACGCCATGCCCTTGCAAAGATGATCAGTATGGAGGTTTTAAATTATAGTTCTCATACTTAACTCTCTTTGTTAATTGCAGCACATAAACAAGTATGTAAAATAATGAAATTACTGTTACTATCAGGTACTAGAACTACCTAATCGTTAACACAATTTTCACTTACGGAGATGGCGGGGTCCAAGCTTGTTCGCTTTAAGGAAAGACAAAATACAATGGCTTAAGATTCAAGTTCCTTAGGTCTTTGAGAAAAATGTAGAAGTGAATTAAATAAATTTTGTTGATGCGCGTTACAATTCCGACGATTGAATCAGAATACAAACTTACTTTTGTGGGGATTGCAATACGCGAAGCCTGGAGCTATCCATCGGTATCCATTCGTCAAATCTCGAACTCCACTTGTCGAAGTGTATCAAAACTTCCCTTTCGTCCCAATCTGTTTCTACCACTTTTGCAGAATACCTACAGAATATCGCATAAATATTAATCAATGTATATTTTGTCCGAGCTTTTAATAACGTAATTTTTAAACGCGCAATTCACATCTCGTCTACGTAAAGCACTTTTTGTATCGCACGATAACTTCTCACAGTTTTCAGAGGAAAACTGAGATATCTTTTTATTGAAATTTTACTCGACGATACTTGCCACTTCTCGTTAAAGTCTTTCGCTTCCAATTTGGCACCGGGGAAAAATTTCAAACCACCACGATTCAAAACCTTTGGTTTCAATTCTTCCGATTTGTCGAATTCCTTGTCGCCGGGTAATTTTAATTCTTCCTTTAGGTCTTTGGCACCAGTCTTCATTGCCGTTTCCGGTTCGACGATACCAAGTTGCATCGCTACTGTATTCACTTTATTGTCGACCGAATTCTCGGTCGATTTGTCCTTCGCGGATACCTTGCTCTCTTCTCTCGGATTTGTCGCTTTATATTCATTATCCGTTACTTCCGTGCTGTCAGGGAGATTTAAGGAGTCTGCCGACGACTCGGGTCTAGAATAACAAGTCTCGCCGCAACTGTCGGATTTAGGTGTTCTCGCCTCGGACAACAACGGTGAGGCAGAATGTTCCAAATTTAGTATTTCCGAATTGATCAGGTCCAAGTCTTCTTGAGCGTAGGATGTAGAAGACTTCACGGACATAATTACAGGATCTGTGTGAAAGGGCAGAAAAACAATAACTAACGATAATTGTTCACCAATCTTGATAAGAATATATAATTATGTACATATAAAATTCAGGTACAATTTTTATCCATGCTTACATATCGCAGGAAAAATGAACTGAAATAAAATTAAATCCGATAAATTTATTTTACGAAATCGTATTCTTCTGAAGAAAAAGAAACGTTTTTATTTTTATAAAATTGACTAAATCCAGGTATAAAGATGAACTGATGGGAACGCATATAGGATATCCCAAAATATCGAACGTTTTATCTTTGTAATATAGATAGACTCTTTATCTCATAACTTAAAAAATTGACCGAAAAGTATATGTATTTGTTTCGCCAATAATTAATAAACGAGAAAGACTATTTTTATATTCGACAACGTTTGGCTAATGTGACAATTGTCACGAAATCAACCAAACGTTGTCGAATATAAAAATAGTCTTTCTCGTTTAAAAAAATTGAATTAAATTTGTCTTTCCTTTCTCCTGAAAATTGTGGATTTTTTAGTTGTGACAGTGCTCGTAAGGATGTGATATGGATGCAATCGGATTTACGATATGTTACAGTGAAGGCGTAAACATTCGGTAATTACATAACTACTGGTACAAATATATACTTATTTAAGATTTTAAAGAAATATAAGTGCTGGTCTACAACCTTGCTTTAAAGGGTATTTAAGCTCCGAGCCATAAGAAATTGACCAATCACAGTGGAATGTGAGGAGAATACTCGACTGTGATTGGTCAATTTCTTACGGCTTAGAGCTTAAATGCCCTTTAAAAGCAAGGTTGTAGACCAGCACTAAAGAATGAAAATGTCAACATATTCATTGATACTATGCACTTACCAGCAAATGTATACGCTTCATTAAAACACTTTAGTAAAAGCATACCCTGCATACCGATTGATACAAATTGTTTGCAAATTGCATACATCATTAACAAATAGTTCATTAATTAAGCCGAATACAATTCGATACTTTTTTATTTAACTGAAATAAATAGAGGAGCAAAAGTACATGGACTATAACATGATCTTTAATTTTTCAAGTGTACAAAAGATGACCAAGTTCTTAGTAAAAGTTTAGCTATTCTTAGCAAAGTATGGTTTATTCAGTTTATTGCATCATTTATTGCAACACACACTAGAATTGCCACTCTGAATTGTACATGTTATTCGCGTATACTCTTGCTTTTAAAATAAGAGCCCATACATTTGTCAGTAAAAGTATATAAACTGTTTTGATTTCTGGTACTTTTAAATGACAAAGTTAACATACGTATAAGCCTCCTAAGGAGCGTATTACTGACACGATTATTGATGTCATGCCTTCACTGTAAAAATAATGGCTCGTCGCGCTTACGAGTAGGTACCGGCTTGGCGAGTTATCGCCGGCGAACGTTCGAACGTCGCTGATCACTCGATCCTATATAGATCCTATTCTCTGCGGTGCGTTCGTCAACGCCGGCGGGCGACGGTGTGGCGTGACACACCGTCGTGAAACACCGGCGTGCCGTCGCGAGGAAAAAAGCGGGCTCGTATAACTACCGGCATAACGCCGGCGCGACGTGACACGTTCTCTCGGCGAGCTCTCGAAGCTGGCGCTCCTATACTCCTCGAACACGCGCGACGAGGAGAGCATCAGGCGGTGAGACGGGTGGAGGGGAGGAGCACCGCGGGAGGAGGACACGCGGTAGAGCGGAGCAAGGGCGGGAGGGGGAGAGGAGAGGAGCGTGCGCGCGCGCGCGCACGCGAGAGGGACAGAGGCGGAGACGGAGATGCGCGAGACACAACTACGTTGCGTTTTCACGCCCGACGTGCACTTCGCTCTCGCGACACCAGGCGGACGGACGTGTCGTCCACTCGTTCCCCGTCCCCCCCCCCGTCCGGCCGCTGGCCGCACACATAACACACGTACCGGGATGCTCGTCATAGTCCGCGAACACCGTGGGCACGCTGCCCCTCTTGAGCAGGAGCTTGTGACCGCCCCGCGCGGTCTCGTAGTCGGCGCGTTTGAAATGCCTATGGCAGACGACCTGGCCTGGCGTCGGCTTGAAACTCTCCTCGAAGCCGCCGCTGGCCAACCACCTGTCCCTCAGCGCGGCGTCCTTGGGGAACTTGTGCAGCGGCAGTCCTTTGGCGCGCGCCTCCCGCACGTCCGCCTTGCAGCTACGCACGCAGCATTTGCGCGCCATTCCCATCGCCCCCGCCGCCGTCGCCGCCGTCGCCGCCGCCACCGCCGCCGCGGTTACGGTGGACGATACCCTCCCCTCGGCACGCGAGCGCGGTATACGCCGCCGCTTCATCTACACCCCGCCGGCCGCTACATAGCGGTAGCGTTGGCACTCCAGGGTACGTTCCGCCGCGCGGAGACCGGGAAACGTTGCGCGTTTCCGCGTGCGGACGCTCGTGGAACACGGCACACACGCACAGCACACACGCACTCACCACGTTCCGCGTGGATCACGACCTTACCGCCTCGCGCGGGATGCGCGAGTCTCTCTCTCTCTTTCTTTCTTTCTCTCTTTCCCTTGTCTCTCTCGCCGCGCGCTACGCTCGGTGTTGCGCCAGTGAACACTTTGACTTTGTGGAACACCCGCGAGGACCGACCAATCGTTTCGGCTACACGCGCGACACTGATCAACCGATCGATACGGCAGCATCGTACTCATCGTAGCAGCCGGAATCTCCGATGTCGCCGTAGTCGCCGCGACGAGATCCAGGGGCGCTCGCGTCGCGTCACCGGCAGCACGCGCCCGCGCGAGTCGAATCGCGGCGTAAAGGCTCTCTGCGCACAATATTGAGCACATGTTAGGAATAACAGTAAATATTGAATATTAGGATATATAAACATAAGGAATATTCTTGTATTTATATCTTATATTTTATTCTTTTCTATTGTGTGTGTAAAGGCCTCCGCACAATGAAAAATATAAGGAACAAGGAACAGATATTAGCGATTAGGACTAAAGGAATCAAGAATAAAGTTGGATGCACGATGAAAAATATAAGCAACGGAAACAGGGAATAACACAGACAATAGATTTTTAATCTATCGGAAGCCGCGTATTAATGCTACACCAGCTTTATTCCTGATTTCTTATTTCTAATCGCTAATATCTAATCCTTATATTTATCTGTTCCTTATATTTTTCATTGTGCGGGGGCCTTTACGTTTAATTATTATTTCTAATTCCGATTCCTAATGTTTAATATTTATTCTTATTCCGTGCTCTATTGTGTGCAGCGCTTAACTCTTTGCAGTAGAAAATAATAAAAGGCGAAGAACTAAGAACTGGACGTGTAAAGCGAAAAGCAAATACTTAACGGCACGTTAAATACCCTCATATAAAAAATAATAATAAAATACGGAGAGCATCTTTTTCCGCAGTTACATTATAGATGATAATCTCGTTGATAATCTCCGAGGGATCGCATGTCCATCTGTTCCTCGGCAAGTGAAGAAGAAAACGTCTAATGCGAATTATTACTACATAAAGCTGAAAGGGCTCGTTTAAATATGGTAAAGTTTATTTAATAACATCACAGATACAATAATTATGTACATAAGAAAGCGTCAGCATTTTTTCGAGGCTGCACACTTCCGTCTCTATCTCACTTGTCAACACTGTAAGCACTGAAGTACTAAGTTTCGGAAAAAAAGGTGCTGCACGAGGGCGGATATTTGACGACTTCGGCAAGGATAATTCCGCTTCCGAGTTACGAAATCGTATAGTCTAAAAATCATCCGGTTCCGTCCGGGACGCGCTCCTCATCCTCGAAACCGAGAAATTTGGCTAGTCGCCTTCCGGACGGGCGATTTTTTTTTTTTTTTTTTAACGACCATTCCCGTCTCCGAAGTATTATAGATTGTCCTCGGACGAAGACAATTTGTCGAATACGTAAAGTTTCAGTTGAGCATCGTGCCTCTGCGGTGGCGGGGCAGAGTCGGGCTTCGCCACTTGCGAGGCACATGGAGGATCTATGGTACGGGGTAACAAGGTGCGGTTGAGCTCGGCCATCGAGGCAGTTGGGTCCTTCAGGGGTAGGGTAACTTCTCTTAAAGAGTCCGTGGGTGAGGGAGGAAGCACCACTTTCTCGGGAGCATTTTGAATAAATATCACCCTGGAACAGAGACAGACATGATCGAGACCCGAGTACTTGTACGCAAACGTACGAGAACCCCAAGTATAGCTTACCTATTAAATGCTCGCCACTTTCTGCATAATGTAATATACGCTTTGCATTGAATATACATAAAAACTAATCCGCCAGTAGAACCGATCACGACGACTATCAATTTGGTCCAGAAGGACCAGTCGACGAATCCGCGACGGGCCTCCTCCACGGATCGTTCAACGAGTACGTATAACGACCATGCCACGCAGAGCGCGGCGACGGCGTGAAAAGCGACTGCGCACCATAATTTTCGGACTTCCAGCGCGGACATCTCGAGCTTCTCCCACTGCAAAGACGTTACATCTCATTTATATTTGGCTGGTAATTGTAGTACGACAGAATCGTGGCATTTTTCATTCACGGGAGAAATTTTCCTATGGTGGAACACGTTCGCCTACCTCGCAGAATGGTTTTGTCTTGGCATGCATGATAAATGTGAACTTGCACAATTCGCAGGCGCGCGTGTCTGAAGCTTTTATCCATTGTTGAAGGCAAGCCTGATGCACGTAGCGCAGACTGCCGCTGCAATAGCAAGGCGCTAACAATGGGGCGCCTTCTTCACCCTCGCAATGGCAGATCCTATTTACAAAACGCATAAGATTTCCTCGTAATGAAATAAAGATTGTAGACGTAACTATAAACAACTATAATAACTAAGTGACACAAGTTGACACAAGTGTCATTTTATCTTTGTTACTCATTGCCAAAAAAGAAAGATAGAACGACGTTTGCGTCGCTTGCTGGAAAGCTCCCTACAAATGGTACAGATGTACAATATACGATTACGATACATACATAACGTTAATATGGTCCATTTACCTGCAAATATCATGGTTGGTCGAAGATAACGTGCTTACGGACGAGTGGCAATCATCTGGTATAATAGTAACTACTGTACCATAAGTAAAATTCTGAAATAAATATACTTCTGAGTCATGGCAGGAAGAGGTCATTATCAAAGTATCCTCTTATCTTTTTATACAATTTATGTCTACACACAAGTACTTTCCAGATGATACGTTATCGTGATAAATTAATAAATTATCAAGGTGACATAAAATTATAATATCCAAGAAAAAAATAATTCATTTTAAAACACTGCGTTTCATATATTTGCTCTCATAATATTGCTTCTATAATTTAATTGATTTAATTCTTTATTTTTGAAACGCAACATACAGGATGTCCTGTACTAACTCTTTCAAACTGCAGATTCTTTAGTCCATATTTCGCATTTCCTTAACGAAAATATCAGGATAAATTACTTGTTATAATTTTCTTATTAAAATTATACATCTCTGTATTCGAGTCTCAAGTTAACTTTATCAAAGCCCTCTTAAAATTAACTGAAGAATATGATTTTGTTTCATTGTCTTTTCCAAAAGAAACATTTATTTCCAGTCATATAAAGTAATTCAGAACTGTGATTAAAATTAATATTTCTATAAGGGAAAACTCAACACAAAGACTCTGCAGTTTGCAGAAAGTGAGTACATAGCGGTAAAAGACGTTCTATATTCTCATTCTGATGACGACTTAAAGGAATCAAAGTATTGCGTGTTAACTCCAAACTAGAAAAGATCACCTGGGGTATCCATTCTGACAGAGCTTCTCCACCAGCGGGACTCGTATTATTGGAAGGACCAATTGACAATGGTGGTTGCCAATCAGGCGGATTAACATTAATCTGATGAACCGGCATTACTCTCCAACCCTCGCCAAATATATAATCACTGACAATAAAATTTGATTAAATGTATCTTGGATACATGGTTATATTAAGTTTTTTTTTGGTAGAGTCCTCACGCCAATATTATTATGTTCACTCGTATCTTTCAAGCATTATTCAGCCTTTAACATTAAAATGTGTACAGCCTGGAATCAGACATACAAGTGTTACGTTTATAAACAGATCTATAATTAGCATGTATGAAGTCATTTTGCATATGCTATACAAAAGTATTATATATATATGTATACATATATATATATATATATATATATAATATGCATACGTATATATATGTTGCTGAAACATCCAAGTGCAACCTCTTTGCATAATTATGTAATAACTATAATCTGCTTGCAGGAGCAACTTTTGCACACACACATATATATATATACATATATATATATATACACACATGTTTACGTATTCATTTTGCCAGTATGTCTGCCAACATATTCGAGCTATTAACGTCCATCCAACGACTGAATAATTAACTTCGGATTAAAACAATCTATTTGGCAAACTCCGGACGGTATTTCGACAAACTAAAGGACAAATCCACAAACACGAACGTGTCAACAATACATTCAATGACATTTTCGCGTAAGGTTAAATACGGCAGACAATAGATTTTTTTCCTCTCTCTCTCTCTCTCTTTCTCTCTCTCTTTCTCTCGAGGGAAACCGATGGAAATCGGGCGTTATTGGAAAAACAAGTCGCTTCGCGAACGAGATCGAAGGAGAGCGACGAGGTATAAATTGGCATGCGTGTCGTGCTGCGTCGCAAATCGCGTAAAAGTCCTCTCTCGCGTTTCGCGCGAGCCGAGCGAAGGTGAAAACGCTTCGTTTAATATCTCGAGACTCGCGCGAGACGCGAGACGATGATTTTTCCGCGTCACACCGCGGAAAGAAGAGGCGAAGGAAAACAAAGCCGCACACCGACATACGTACGCATACATACACACGCTCCTGCTCGCCGTGTCGGGCCGCGCCGTGTTAATGTTGTCCTCGGTCTCTCGCGTCTTCCGCCAGCCAAGTGACGAAGAGAGGGATCCGCGCCGCCGGGCCGGCGAAAATTATTCGCGGACGAATTTAATATTACTCGCGAAACGGGGGGGATAAGGTAGGGGGGAGAAGAGGCGGCGGAAAACGGGCACGGGAGCAGAGATTTTGACACTTCGCCCTGAGTCAATGACACGGACACGGGAGAGGACTCGTTGTTCGTTGTCTCTCGCCTCGATTCCGCGTGTGCGCCCGCGCGCGCGCGCGTGTCCGTCTGACCGGAGACGAAGAGTCGGAGCAGACGAAGCGGAGCGGAGCGGAGTCTGCCACTGTCTCTTAATCGCGGTTGCTCTCGGCGTGCACGTAACACCGTCGCGGGCGCGTAGACGCGCTGACACTCGCCGCGGTAGCTCACGACTCTCGCGAGACGACGACCAAACCGTGCGCCGTCGCCGTCCTCATCGCAGCGCGCGCGCGCGCGCGCGCGCCAGACCCTTCCCTCCCGCGCCAAAGACGGGCTGCGCTCACTGCGCTGCGCTTTATCCCCCAGTTTTAAATACTTTTATTCCACTACTCCGATCCGTGGTCCGTCTTGAGCCGTCTGCTACGCCGACATGACGTGCGTGACGTAGGCGGTAGGCGCGGCCTTGGACGCGGCCCGGCCAATGACGGGCCGCGTGAGCGCTGCCGGGTAGCGTCTCGCCAATAATAGCGCGGGATTTCGAATCCGCGCTCGCCGATCACCGCTGGGCGTCCTTTTATCGCCCGATAAGCACGCGGGGTTTCCAAGTTTCCGATGTTCCGATTACTCGCCCGCCCGATCGCGATAAAGGCTGCGTTCGGGGAGACGCTATTAGCGCTGACAACGTCATTCTGTCTCTGTTACTTACTGAAAGTTGAACAAGGACAGAGCACGCTCATAGCGCTAAAAGCGCGCTCCCCGAACCCAGCCAAAGTCTCGCTGTAGATACCGTTTATCTCGAGTTAAGGGATCTGTTTGGGAAATTTTCGCACGTTTACTGTTTATAGCGCGTGGGCGGGGGCAATCGGTAGCCGCGATCGAGGCAGGACTCGGAAGGGAATTGATCGAAAACAGATATATATTATATATGTATCTGTATCTTACGATAGATTTTGTCAAATACTTTGTTTATTATTTACAATTAGTAGAACGTATGAAGGCCGGAAACATCTTATCCTCTTCTTGTTGTGCCATTTTTACTTAAAAATTATTCGATGCTGGACTGTAGAAAATATCTTGACTATTTTTATCATTAATTGAGAAGCGGCAAAACACATTTATTTAGAATGAAGATTGCATTGATTAAGATTAAAAGAAACATTATCAAGTGATGATCGATCTAGTCTAACTATGTTAAAACTACGGCAAACGTTGCATTTGGAGGTCGATTATTACACTTCGGTGCATTTTCCGTTTGACAAAATCATATAGTAGCATGAATACTTAACAGTAATAACATATAAATAACTAAGAAACTGAAATAACTTTTACCTGTACAAACTTTATACAGGTAGGTAACTTTCTACAATTGTAGCTGTTCGGACGTTAATAAGCGTTGTTTTGTTAACAAAAACTAAAAATTTTTCAATACACATTCCCACTGCAAACGGATGCATATATGTAATGAGTGAATCGTATGAAAGAAATTAAAATTGATCGAGACGAATCTATTGTAATTTTACTTACCTGAAATTCCTATAGCAGTTCCAAAGAAAAATAATGCTGCACTTTTCATCATTGTCTATATATTTTTATTCTTCTTCGTTGAAAATGTCAAAGAAATTTCTACACCTCTTTATAATAGACTTTACTTGCGAACAGGATTACCTTGCTGTGTGTCTACGTAGATAATGACAAGTAATCGTTTTCCTATGAGAGCTAACAGATACCTCAAAGTCACATGCTACAACTAACGTAAACAGTCAAGTAAATACATTGACATATTGACATACAATATGATCACTTCTGTGTAAATTATACATATATATGTATAGGTATACGCAGTGTGTGTTACGCATACACTCACACGTATATCAAACTCATAAATAATTAAAAAACATGATATCAAGTTAATTGTTTTAATATGATTTGGCTTTAATATAGATATGGCTTGAAACAGATAAATTTATATCATGTGTTATTTTCAAAATATATTATATCAGTGTAAATTTCAATATTTGATGAAACTGTAATTGAAAAGATAATTTTTATTTCTTTGTCTCTGTATATGTAGATATGAAGACATAAATGTTTAATGAATGTCAATAGAAAAGTTTATTACAAATTTATTATACATGTACGTCTCGAATGTTTCAGCTGCCATATCTTTTTGCTAATTGTAAGTCCATGAAAAATCATTTCAATAAAAAAAAACCCGATCAGATTGTATAGTAACAAATTAATTTTTTACTTATGTAATTGTTTTATAATTGTTATTCTGAAAATCAAAATTTGTTGAAATTGATCAATCGAATAACAAATTTTTTTAATTAGAGGCCTTTAAATACTACAAATTTATCTTATATCCAGAAGCAAAATAAGTTTAACAATAAGATATCAATTAATAGAACATATATGTTGGATCTGTTTTTTAAAAATTAGAAAAATATTACAACACACCTTTCTACGACAAAGAAATAATTGAAGCGAACTTATAATACTTCTAAACTTATGTACAAATGGAATCACAAAATGGAATTACAAAACGAAATACTAGAAAAATAAGAGAAGAGATATAGAAACTGTCAATAATAATGAAAGATATAAACGAGGTTTTATGCTATAGCTATTTTACAGATCGGGTATTTTTTTTTAACGAACAAAGAAATAACTAAAGCAGATTTATAATAATTTTGAACTTATATATAAATAAAACAAAATAAAATACTATAAAAAGATACGGCCTTGTGACATTTGTTAACAGCAGTTAAATATATAAACGAGTACAAGATTTTAACGTTATAGCTGTTTTACAAGTCGGACATTTTTTAGATATACGTATGAATGACTCCAGACATTCTATGCAAAACAGATGTCCGCAACGAGTAGTAGTGGGCTTTAAATTGGAAGTTAGCGACTCGAGGCATATCGGACACGTTAGAGGTATTGGTTGCCTATCATCCGATTCGACTATGCAATATGGTTTATCGTCCTCTTTATTCGTGTCATCGACGGTCAAAACTTCGTTCGAGCTTGTAGCACGAAGCATTCTTCTCTTCTTTCTAGGATTTTTCCTAAAAAGATATTCTTAGCTGTAGAATAAATTGTCTATCTATTATCCATTATAAGATATAAACATACAAGGTATATACGAACGTTTGAGCATCCGGTGTGTTCCCTAAAACTATAGGGGATAAGGGTCTCCTACAGCGACAAGCTGAGCTGTTGGTTACACTAGAAGCTACGTCTCCGGTATTTCTTTGACGTGATCTTGATGTCCTGGCTGATCCCGATGGCGATTCTTTAGTTAAATCGATAACGTCTATTAGGGTAGGCGAAATGTCCACGACTGAATCATTCATGATTGAATCATCGGTAATGTCCTCATATACGTTGACACGTATGCGTATCATCTAAAATATTAATAATATACATAAATTAAGATATCATCATAAATTTGTTTCCTTTAGTGGTCATTATAAAAAAAACATGTAAATTTAATTAGATTTTTTATTATTATTACAATAAAGACAGATTGGCAGAAGCTATTTTATGTAAAATTAGGGTTATTTTACAATACGTCGCGGACGATGGCAACTGATTAGTTGAAAAGTGTTATTTCCGGTTGCGCTTTCCAGTTGCGGTTGTCAAAAGAGAGTTGGCGAACTTTTAACTTTTTGGCAATCGGCAACCGAAAATAGCACAATTCTCAAGCAGCAACTGCCATCCTTCGCGACTGGCGAGCGCCGTATTGTTAGCGTTAGCGACGTATATTGTAAAAACTTTCACATGATAACGAAAACGTGTGCAGGTCGGGGTTAAGTTGTAGATATAATGATGCAATTACATTACGCGTTCCTACAATTCTCACAATTCTCGCGACGATTTAACGAAAAACGCATTAGCTCGTTATTAGCAGGTGTCGCCATGTGAGGTATATACCTGGTTTGCAAGAATTGTTTCGGACTATCTCAGAGTTTCCGATCGTTTCCTTGTGCTCTTCTTCTTCTTTGAGCTCCTCGTTGAAATGGGAAATGGGAATCGATCCTACAGGGTTCGATACGACCAACGTCTCTTCGTGCTCATTGGAAACAATATTTTTCAAATACTCACGGATCAGCTGTTTCTCGCAATCGAGTAGGAGACTAGGAGCAGAGCAGTATCGAATGATTTGACCTTTGACTATTGGCTGCTAACAGTGCTAACCGTGTGTGCTGCTAGTAGCAGTAGAATGATTGGCCGCGTTCAGCAGACCAAGCTGCTGAGTAGCAGTCGAACGTGATTGGCTCTTACTTTTAGAACCAACAATCAACGCAGAGTGTTGATAAAACGAACTCAACAGTTGTGTCTGCTGAACGCGCTCATTGGTTCTTACCTTTGACTTTAACCAATGAGAGCGGTCTAGTGAATTCTGTAATTGTGCTAATTCGCAGTGCTGTCGGTGCTGTCACATCCATTTTATCACCATTTTATCGTGGACGTAGGAACGGTAGGAACTAGGAACTACGTAGCCACATCCATTTTTCCAGATGGTTGGGTTGCCTCGGTTTTTATGCCCGTGGCTTATTAGTGAACTGAACCAACAAATCTGTGTGGAGAGAAACACGAACCACGAACGTTTTATATCGCCGAGCTTGCTCAACTTTCCACGTGAACGAGGTGAAGAGATGTCGGACGAAAAGGAGAAGGACGAAGAAAAGCCTGTGGTGCCAAAGACGGCCGTGGATCTGCAAAGATTAAAACTAATGAAGCTAATGAAGAACGCGGTAAATGTCTGCGTCAAGGCTTCCGGATCTATCTATTAATCTAATGTGTTGTCGGATCAGAATTTGTGTATTAATTCGCGCTTTATTTATACAGGATAAGCCGGTTATGCTACCGGAACGTCCGAAGGCCAAGAATACACCCTCCGTACCGGAATTCGTTCGTAACGTGATGGGTAGCAGTGCTGGAGCAGGCAGTGGAGAGTTTCATGTGTACAGGCATCTACGACGTAAAGAATACGCTCGACAAAAATTCATTCAGGAGAAAGCACATAAGGTGATTACTATGTAGTATAATGTATAAAGGGTTGCGCCTAGCAATCGTTAATCTTTTTTTTGTTTTAAAAATATCTTTCTCTTGTCAAAATTGTAGGAACATTTGGATGACGAATATCATCAGAAGCTAGAAGAGTATAAGAGATTGTCAGAGGAGGCAACGGCAAAGAAACGTGCTAAGAGATTGAAAAAGAAGCAGCTACGTAAGCTGAAGAAACGTATGAAAGCTAAGAAGGAGGACAATGCTGTTGTGGACGAGAAGCATAGCGAGAGCGACAGTTTGGATGAGGATGAAGAAACTAGGGCTGTGGAAAGCAGTGAAGTGACTGAAGAAAATGACAGTTGTCCCAAAAACATATCTACAACTTCTACAAGTGAAAGTGAGGTAAAGGCAACGGAGATGGAATCGTCGTTACCTGTGGAAGAGAGTCAAGATGATACAGTAAAGGCACCATCTGAGGTATCAAGTGAAAATATTCAATGTGAAAGTGGCACTTGACATGTCTCTTGTTGAAATCAAGATTATGTAATATGTATAGTCAATGTATTATTTATCAGTTTACTCATCCGTGATTAGAATTATATATTGTGCTATATTATGTACAATTATATATATGTATAGTGAAAAGTCTCACACATGTGTTTTTCTCTATGAACAATGTTGAAATAATTAATTTAAACTTTAATTTACATATTAAGATCTTTTTTTTTCTATTAGCAAAATTGTAAATTTCAGTAAACAGCTGGCAGAAATGTGCACATTGGAAAATTATGTTGCTTCATTTTATTTTACTTGTACAAATCTACATTGTAGAGGTAATGGCATCTAGATTGTCGTAACGATTAGTTCTTTCGAATATATTTGCTAAAGATTGAGCGATCTGTCGTTCTTCAACAGAACAACATGTGTTCCGCGCATGTTGTTCCAATTGGGCTTTTGCCTTAATTATATCTCCCAGCTTTTCAGGTAAAACAGTCTCCTACAAAAAAATTTTAATAGAAATTACAAAATTCTAATCTACGTTATATTTAATTTAGTAATTTATATTTTATGTGACACACGCTATACCTGAAACTGCTTTATAAAATTGGAAATTTCTTCTACATGATCACCAATTTCAATCCAAAGACTTTGCAGTTCGGATTTCTCTGTACAGGCAGCGACACGTCCAAGAGTAAGGCACAACTAAAAAGTATATTCAACTTGTTAAATAATAACAATAATTAAAAAGTTGATATATTCTATGTTAATATCAACAATTCATAACACAACACATTAACACAATATATACTAAGTATATATTGTGTAAGGAAGCATTCTCTTACTTGTTGAATCAGTGCGTCTCGATGCGGATATTCAACGTAGCTCGGGACATGTTGAGCATTTTCAAATGCTAATACAATACTTTTCCACAATGTTACAGTATACTTGCCGTAACAGTTACACGAAGACAGTGCCCACGCGGCATTGGTGCGCACTTTAAAATTAGGACTATTACATATCAAAGTGCAAAGTTCTGGGAACACTTGATCCTGAGAAAAATATCTAGTTTTACATATTTACATAAAACTCACTGACCACATTTTTCAAGTACGTACTTTCCAAGAAGGTGGCAATATCGCATCTGGATCGTGGCTCAAAACCAATCCTAAAGCTCGGCAAGCGTTCCACCGTACCTAACGTTAAATAAAAGATCTGTTTTTATTGTGGGTAAATAAAGCAAGAAATATTTACTTATTGCAGTAAGACATTTTGTCATATAGAGTCATATAATGAACATTAATGTACAAGCAATCGAGATGATAAGTTTGGATTAGATATAAATCTAATAGGAATATCTATTTATTTTATTATATGAGTTAATATTATAGGAATATAATTATAAGAATTAATATATAATATATCTCTAAACTACTTCTAAAATTATCAGGACTTTTCCTCTTACTTTCATATCGTTTCCTAAAACAGCACATTTAATAAGTGCATCCAGCCCTAATGTTGTATCGGAAAGTATGCGCTTTTGTGGACACAGATATAAAATAGTTCCAATTGCTCTTACAGCGTTACA
Source organism: Temnothorax longispinosus (assembly GCF_030848805.1). Taxonomy (NCBI): domain Eukaryota; kingdom Metazoa; phylum Arthropoda; class Insecta; order Hymenoptera; family Formicidae; genus Temnothorax; species Temnothorax longispinosus. Next base: position 10,366,877 of record NC_092358.1, read on the forward strand.
CTTCACTTTATCATTGTCTTTTGCAGCCTTGACGCTTACATGATACAATTTGGGTAATAAATCTTCTAAAGGAAGTGGTTCTACCTCTTCGTGCTGTCTGAAAAAGATATAGATAGAAAAAATATGCTACATAAAGAAGATGGTGAAGGAAGGAAGAAAGTCTGAAAGACAAACTTTTGCCTGGAAAGACAGTCGCACAAATTAGCCAATGCCCAAGCGCTTTTCACACGGACACCGAGATTTTTGTCCTCAAAAGCTGAGCAAACTGTATCAGCCAGATCCATGAGGAAGCCAGTGTCGTATTCCAATGCCGATAAAGTTACTAACATTCCTAACGCACGTAAGCCGGCTGCCCTTACAGCACTTTCTTCATCACGAACTGCTCCAAACAGTATTGTAATTATTAATATAACTTTTTGCCTCTGCAAATATAAATGAAAGTAAACATAAGCAAAATATTAGAGATAAAAAGTATTCAACTCGTGTAAATGTCGTATTTTTTAACAAGTACGCTTGAAATGTAATTGCTTTGAGATAAAGTAAAGTTAAAATCTGAATGTGATTATATCCCTTTTTTTTTTATCGCAATCATTCTTACCGATAATTGTGTGAATACATTTCCACTGATGCTACCTAGACAATCGCAAGCAGCTTCTCGCAATATGGTCTGCGATGTTTGGGCGAGTGATATCATAGGTTCAAATATAATATTCCAAAATAATATGCCACTGCTATGATAAGTCTCGGTATTTGCGAGGTAATCGGACATGATCTCTAAAACCCGACATGCGTGCAGTACCACTTGGCTTTCCGATTCCCCCACGATCGAAATTAAAGTCGTGGTCACTTTCTCCAAATGAGGATACACAAGGCTTCCTGTATTAAATGCCAGCCTCCCCATGAGTTTTAAAGATTGAAGTCGTACAGGTGTATTAACCGACTAAAATAGAGTAAACGTTAATTTTCCAGATTTGACCATCGGCTTTAATTACAAAAAGCTTTTAAATGTAAATCACACACGATACCTTACTGGATATATTTTCTAAGCAAATGCGAATCAGCAAACAAACGCTCTCATCTTTTGACATCAATGTGATCTCATTACAGCTATTTGTTGAATTTTCGATATCTTCGACATCTATTTCCTCCTCTTCCGTTCCATCGCTCGTGAAACCAGTGTCAAACTGTGAGGTTCCCGATCCTATTCCACCCACAGTTTGCTTAGCCAATATGCTTAATATTTCCTGAGTGATGGGTTCATTGGAGGCAAATGCTTCAAAAATGGATAGTGCCGCAACTCGTACAGTCGGATCTAAGAAAACAACTTAATTGTAATAACAATAAATTAAAAATTATGTAGAATAATAAATGCGAGATATATATACCTTTGTGAAATATATGCGGCTTACAATTCCTAATTAATTTGGTAGCCAAACCCGGTTTCAGTCGTTCGTATGATGTGCCTTGTACAAGAGCTGCCGTGCATTTTAATGCGTGCGTCAGTACAGCTACATTTTTTTCAGCTAGCAAAATTAATGACAACGTAAAATGCAATTCTTTGACCATTAAGCACACCGTCCCGAAGAATGTGATAAAAGAAGTATGATTGGTATCTTCGGCGTGTATCAAAAATGGTTTAGCACCTATCAGCAGTTCAGTTAATGTACACAATACGTTCTGTCGTACTTTCGACACAGGTTCAACTAATACACTTCTTGTCAATACTCGTGCGTCGTTTCGTGAACCGGTAGCTACGATTTGCGGCCAGTACCCGAAAATCTCTCTACTCTGTGTGATCTCTACGAGAGTATGCAATAAACGTACAGCTCCCAATCTTACTTTCGAATCAAAATGGACAGAATTATTCATTTCTGTATCTGAAGTATCTGAATCACTGGAATATTTGGAAATTCCCGTATGTTCTGGAAGAATATTATTTCCCGTATCAGATGCAGTTTTCTTGGAAGGTGTCTTCTTGGGCTTTGCTTTGTGATTTTTAAGATTCTTGCACTTGGGAACTACGTGAACACGTTCCGGGAGATTCATCGCAGCTGGACGAAGTAATTGTGGTTTCATGACTGAGTAACCTTTGATGCCGTAAAATAGAAATGCTTGCACCACTCCTAATATCTCTCCAACAAAATCGGGAGAACTAGGGATCATTTTTTCCAAAACCATGCAATGCAAAATGTGCAAGCATGAATTTACGATCTGTAAATACAAATGAAATGTATATATAATCAAGTTTATTTTTAAATTGCATAGAAACTAAATTACATACCTTACTATAGTATAGTTTATCGTCATTGTGGTATGGTAAAAGTGATAGAATATTAAAAATTATATCTTTTATCAAACATGTAAATTCGTCTGATAAGCAATAATTACTATTGTTTAGCACAATTTCTTCTAAACATCCAAGCGCATAAAAATTGATTTCAGACCATGGATTACATAGCGGATTTAAATGTTTCATTAGCAAACCTTTATCCCTGAGTAACAGACGTAGATGCTGAAACATAAAGCAGTTACCTAGTTTTAACGATATACCAATTTAATTTAAATAATAATCTGTTTGTCATTGGAGAAAAAACTGTGTACTAACATGATTGATATCATCAAAATGTCCAAAGTGCAAAAAGCTTTTTATAACGATCAACACATCGACCTGTGCCAGCGGTTCAGAGAATTCCAACGCTTCTAAGAGCCATCGTTTGCAAGCTGCAAATGTCCGGCCGTGGAGTTTGATGTTGCTTTGAGTTAGATTGTACAGAAATTTACAAACGTTTCGGACTAAAGATATTTCTGTAGGTAGAACAACTGCGCAAAGTTGATTCACCAACAATAGCACCGCCTGAAAACAGATTAAAATGTAATCTCAATAGATTGACAATAAAATAGCTCGAGATACAATCAATATAAAATGTCTCGTGTCACAGAAATACCAAATACGTCCTTACGTCATTATTTACAATATCGAGACATCTGTAATCCAGCTCGTTGAGATCGTTCAAATATACATTGATCTGTTTCTTATCACTGAGCTTCGTGCTAGTTAACGAAAGTAATCTCTCGATTAACGAAAAAAATTGTGTTGTGGTATCACTAATTGCACAATTTACGTGTAACGAGGCCATGATCACATTTACATAGTTTTGTTATCTAGGACGGCATAAATAACTTTAATAATTTATAATTCGTGTATGTACATTACTACGCGACATTGAACGATTCTAATAAATTGTAAAATATGATGTTACTCCATTCGATATGGTATGTATGTACAGTATAGTACATATACAGTATTGCCACAGTATATACTGTGGTATTGCAACTCGACGCAGCAGGCCAAAAAAGGAGATTATCCTATCGACAATACACTTTTTCGGTAGGTACATTTTTCATGGTTCATATCTTGGCTAGAATACAAAGCTCTGTTTTATCGACCGTAACAAACCCGTCTTATCTACCTTATCGACAGTTTTTCAAAATAAAGCGGGGAGCACACACTTTTGCATAACGCATAATACGTAAGCATAAGAAAACTGATTGGTCTATTTCCTTATACACATGGTGCATAAGGAAATAGACCAATCAGTTTTCTTATCTACTTTTATCCCAATATGGCGTCTCGAGTTGCGGCGAGCTGTCAGCTCGTCACAAGATGTATTTCATATAAGAGATATACCATTGCATTGGTATGAACGCGAAAACAAGTTCCCCTGAATTGCACAACAATGAAAACATCGATAAACCCCCCAAATCAAGATTTGGAAGCGTAATATAAAAGTATGATGTCGATGTGTATCGTGCGTATATGTATGCGTGCAATGTTAGGTGCTATCCTTGTCTATATCCTTGTTTATACAAGGACAGATATAGGTCGATAACATAGTGTTAAGGCCATTGCACGTAACAAAGTTTTAGTCATAATCGTAAGGTTGTAAGAAAATAGACCAATCACAGTCGATTATTCTCCTCGCGCTTGAAGAATAATCAAGTGTGATTGGTCTATTTTCTTACGGCCTTACGATTAAAACTAAAACTTTGTTACGTGCAATGGCCTTAAGCGACGGGAAAAATTAACGGAGCCCGACCGGGACTCGAACTCGGGATCCTTCGCTCACACGCCTATAGCACTTGGGCTGCTACCCCACGACTGCTACCCACTACCCACTACTACGCTAACTTCTCCGATCTCCCATCAATACTGGCCCTACGGCCCTAAATCTCCTACAATAGAAAATGGTAATTTTGTCGGTTATACAGACGGCTCCAGCATCACCTTAAAAATTGTTATATTTACATAGATACATATTTTCTCACGGATATTATCATTTCAAGTATGTACATATTATAATTTCAGATATTTTCAATTCCTTCATTTCAGTATACAGAGTGTCCGAAAAATCGCCTACTCCACTTCGGGAGGTGATTCGGGACTCAAAAACAAGCAAAAAAGTTCATACAAACATAGGTCTGGAAATGAGCCGTTTCCGAGTTATAGCCACTTTTATGTTCAAAAATCGTAATTTAGAATCCGCTTGACATCTCTCTTTCTTAATTATTTCTTAAATTAAAAATTTTTATTTTTAAATATCAGCTAATTCATTAAAACTTAAACGATCCATTGATGAATACGGAAAGATTAGATACAATCTAAAAGTAAGGTGTTGTTAAATAATAATTTGAAACTTATTGAAAAGCCGTGATTTACTTACTGATTTTGAATAGGCGTGAAAACAACTGATTTCAAGTAGCCGTGAAAACAACTGATTTTGAATAGCCGTGAAAACAACTGATTTCAAGTAGCCGTGAAAACAACTGATTTCTTTTAAAAATAATGTAATCGTATTTACAAATATTGAAAAATTGAAAAAAAATAAAAAAATTAAAATTAAAAAAATTAAAATTAAAAATATTTAAAAATAAAAATTTTTAATAAGAAATAATTAAGAAAGAGGGATGCCAAGCGGATTCTAAATTACGATTTTTGAACATAAAAGTGGCTATAACTCGGAAACGGCTCATTTCTGGACCTATGTTTGTATGAACTTTTTTACTTGTTTTTGGGTCCCGAATCACCTCCCGAAGTGGAGTAGGCGATTTTTCGGACACCCTGTATGTGACCCGACAGCAGATGGTTGAAAAGATAATATACGTTATACGTACTCAGGCACTCCAGCTTTGAGTAGCATTATTAGCCTCGATAACTTTGCAGTATGTCATGTCTCGTTCAAATCTGCAGATATTGGCGCATATTGGGAATTATAGCATTATTAGTATCATACAATCGTAGATTGCACGAAGGTCACAGGTAAAATGACTTTCTCAATAAAAACATTTAGGTTTCTAATTTAAAAAGAGAGTTTAAACTTTATTTAAATACGTGTGAGAAGTTACATTCGTTAAAATTTTATTTAATTCAGTTAATTACTATCATTCATTAATAATGTGAATTTCTTCAATAACAGAGATATAATATTAAAGAGAGGTATTTATAAAGAAATACTGTACAACAATCATAAATCACAATTCTAATCATTGTAGAAACATATGGCAACATATGCTGAAATTATGACATCCAAAAGACGATATTAATAATGTACGAAATCAAGTCTTTCAATAACTTACATTGGTCAATACGCTGTCCGTGCCGACGCGGAACATCTATATAAACTATATTTATACTATATTTATTACAGTAACAAAAAAAGGATAATTCATTATAGAACTATCCCTTTGAATGTATATTTGTGACGTACGTAGTTGCTTTCATTGGCGTTAATAACTGCGTACGAAATGCTGTTCTTTATAAACTGTCAATTGTGAGCTTTATGCAGCTCTATGTACGCGCGGTACGCACGGAATGCGCGAATGAACGCTGCGATATACGTTGATAAGCATATCAAATGCTTCTTACGTTTAGTACCTTACGCGAGAGTGTTTTGCGATTGTATAATAAATAAAAAATGTTCTTCTACGTGTAAAAAAACGATTAAGTAATTTAATGCGCATCTCTGTGCATGCATGCATCATATTTGATAGCACACTTATAACAATTTGGCAGTTAAAAGGAATGGTAACATACAAGTGGATCAGACGCTAGAATCATTAGCAAATTTTACACATGCGTAAACGTTGCAACATTCCGAGAACCTTGTACTATGAAGCCTAGAAAAATCTTAACTTTCATTGTTACCTTAAATCTCAACTTTCATTGTTACCAATCAACTTTCTAATTCTTTCTGCACTAATTGTCATTAAATTGTGTCGATGAATTAATGTACAATTATGCTTTCTCGAACTAGTCTCTAAAACTTTACCATTGTTTCGTTTAAGATCACAATAATATAGTGTTATTCGTGAATAATTTCCATCGCTGAATAACATTATTCACATTCAAATACAGGTTTGCGCTATGCATTTCCGGAATATGGAAATTTACGATTGGTTCGGTTGACAAGCCACGTATATCGGTCTCGCCTTTTCTTTCGCCAAGTCCGTGGCTTTCTTAGCGGCGTCTTTCACCTTCTCCGCTTTACCCTGTAAAGAATGCTGCAAGTCCTCCGCGAGACTCGGCTTCGTCGTAACTCCATCGTCCGCCGCGCTGTGGCCGGCTTGCATGGAGAAACTTGTCTGCGGCAATTGCGGATTTAGAAACTGCGCTGTGTGGGGAAACATATTCGCGAGGACGTAATTGAAGCCTTCCGACATCTTGGCGCAATTCTTTTTAAATCGATCTAAGCCGAAGGCTTGAATTGCTCTGCTGAAACCAAAGACCTGACTGTCGATCCACGCCGATCTCTTTGCAACTGTCCATTCTGGATTCTCCTCGGAGATCTGATAAACCACTTTCTCGACGATGCTCTGTAAGAAATATTATAATTCTGTTAAAATCCTGCATGAGAGATTATCCAACATAAATCGACAAGAATCATAATCACTTGCTCTATTTCAGAGTTATTAATCTGTGAACATTTTTAAAAAATAATTAACACTGGGTGCGTTCAGCCGATACTCCGCTAGCCTAGCAATCGTGAGCAGTCGCTCGTTTTTGCTCGTTTCCTCTCTTTTGACCCAATGGATTAAAAGGAGAGGAAACGAGCGACTGCTCACGATTGCTAGGCTAGCGGAGTATCGGCTGAACGCACCCACTGTGCAGATACCGTGGGCCTTTTAAGACACAGTTGATTTTTTGTATTTTACAGTTTTTTCCCTGACATTTCAACAAAACTGCAACAGTTCCGGCCTTATATAAATATATAAACGCCTTTTTGAAATCTTAAAGATAATACATGAATTTTTATAGATTTTTTGTAACACAGAAACACTTTCAAAAACTTATAGACTTAAAAGTCCCAGGGTATCCAGGTGAGTGCTCCAAAAATACAGTATCTACTTAGTGTTAGTATCAAATAGATTAAAGAATCTATAAACAATCTCTAAACAAAAGTTAGTATAAGTTATATTCTGTACACGCAAGCATACTACTTTAGTTTCAAGCATATGTTAATTCATTAGAAAATAAGTTCTGCTGAAACAAAACACTTTTTAACTGCCTATTTCTCCAAAGTTCATTTACCTACCATGACTTTGGTGTATCCCAAATTCCTCGTGTAGGTGGTCAACGTTTTTGCTTCTGGATCAACAATACTCTCCTCCACAATTTTGACGATGTTTTTACTGATAAATCTCTCACCCCATTTCGGCACCCTGTTGGTTTTCGTCAACAATCGTTTGGAGTAGAGCTTTCCGTCTGTGACTTCTCTGGCGATCGTATCCTCGGAGAGAACGTGTGAACTGGAAATCCATGTTGTACGTGAGTTATCAGTGTTATACTTGACGTTATATAATATTTGTGTTTCGATAACACGCACGTGACGTAACGCGCGTCCGGTTGTTACCTGTGCGGATTGGGGTATCTCTGAAAGAATCCACGAACAACCTGCGTCCAGTCGAACTTGAAGACCGTGATGTTCTCGTAATACCTCACCATCGTGCAGGAACGACGCGTCCGCTTTTACTCGGCAGATTTCGCGAGAAAAAAGTCTACGGAAAAGAAAAGGCGACGCGTACGATGGCGCGAATCCTCGACAAATTGTCGACGAAAGAGTGATGGAGATTATCGCGAGGACACAATCGACGACGGATCAGAGTCCGCGGCGAATGCGCCGCATATCGAGCGTAGCGCGGATCGCGCACGATTACGTGAATCACGGCAATGTACGGCAATGAAAGCACGGCTGGGACAGCTGGGAATTACGAACACAAAAGATAGCCGCCGCCTGTGGTCGAATGGGTTCCACTCGATTCAATTGACGACGCGTCGCCAATTGGCTGATTTAAAGGGTTGACAGGAGTCATTTATTACTAGAATCGTAAAATCCATATTACGGCCAAAATAATGAGAAAATCGCACTTTAACTATGTTATTCGTAATCAGCAGCATCGCCTTCAAACAGCTACAGAGCGATTTTTTGGAAAAATGGTCAAAATAAAAAGTAAATCTGAAGAATAGTGGCCTCCTCATCGATTTCGTTGAACTTAAACTTAATCGACGCGTTTTTGCACAAAACGACCGAATCTGGCAGAAAAAAGTGTCGCTCTGCCCCGCGAAGTGAGATATTAAGGTGCCAATTCATGGGACGCTGAAAAACAGCGTTGAGCGACGTCACGTGACATCACTATGATGCCAGCGTCAAGAAAGAGAAGTTGGATTTTTCCAACTTCAAGCGTCAAAGCCAAAGCAGCGCGAAGACGCCGAAATTTTGACGCTGTTTTCCTTTTCATGAATTTCAATTGACGCCGGCGTCAATTGTGGTCATGCGACCTTCTTGCCGCTGAAAATGAGCGTCGAGCGTCAGCATGAAAAGGCACCTTTAAACGTAAAAGTTGACAAGAATCAGATGATTCCTGTCATACCGACGAGCTGTAGCCAGCTGTAGCGACTACGAACATGCCTTGCAGCCATATGCGCATACCTTTAAGGTGAAATTTCATGGGCAGTGAAAAGCAGCAGCAGATCGTACTGATTGGCTATAAAATAGAGGAGTTCTAGAAACTCGAGAACTTCTCTATTTTGTAGCCAATTAGTACAATCTGCTGCTGCTTTTCACTGCCCATGAAATTTCACATTTAGCATTAACATAAATGATATTCTTTTGTTTTATTAAGGTGCGATTTCATTGACGCACGTCAAGAAAATGTAGTGGGGGAAGAAGTTTAGACTGTGGCTACGGTCAACGTGACGCTACAGATGCTTCGAAGCATTCCTCTTCTCTTTTCTTTCAATGAAGAAAGAAAGAGAAGAAGAACGCTCCAAAGCATGTGTAGCGTCACGTTGACCGTAGCCTGTCTCAGATTTTTAGCGTACCGCAAAATTCAACGGAACTTCTTCCCCCACTACATTTTCTTGACGCTGCCGCTGGTTTCTAGCGTCAATGAAATCGCACCTTTATAAGTTATCGGGCACGAACACGATAACCGGGGCCCCTTGATTTGACTGTGGTTTCTGGTAGTACTTTTCACGCTGAACAAAAAATTATATAGATCTTATAGGGCTAACTGCTTTAGTTTTCGAGATATGCAGTATTAAAGCTCAAAATAAATATAATTTGGTAAATGTCTAGATTAAGGGCGACCTCACCGATTTCAATGACCTTGATATATGTTGTCAAAGTCATGACCCCGAGTGATCTTCAAAAGATTTTAGCCGTCGCCCGTTATTCGTTAAAAAGTTATTAACAAAAAAAGTTTAGAAAATATAGCTGCTATTTTGAGTATTGGAAGGCATAAATAAGTAATATATGTGTCGAAATTGTTCACGCATACACTTTCCATGCGAAACGAGGTGCCACATGGGTTCGTGGCGTGCTTTAAACATTTAAATACTTTTAAATCGCGTCACTAACCTACGGCCCGAAAGCAGGGGGGGGGGTGTGCGTGAACCTCGGTTCGCGTGGAAAGTGTATGCGTGAACTATTTCGGTGCTACCGCACCTCCCCCGAAAGCACGGGGGGGGTGTGCGTGACCTCGGTTCGCGTGGAAAGTGTATGCGTGAACTATTTCGGGGCTACCGCACCTCCCCCGAAAGCACGGGGGGGTGTGCGTGACCTCGGTTCGCGTGGAAAGTGTATGCGTGAATTATTTCGGAGCTACCGCACCTCCCCCGAAAGCACGGGGGGGTGTGCGTGAACCTCGGTTCGCGTGGAAAGCGTATGCGTGAACTGTTTCGACATATATATTAGTTATTTATGCCTTCCAATACTCAAAATAGCTGCTATATTTTCAAAACTTTTTTTTGTTAATAACTTTGTAACGAATAACGAGCGACGGCTAAAACCTTCTAAAGGTCACTCGGGGTCATGACATTGACAACATATATCAAGGTTATTAAAATCGGTGAGGTCGCCCTTAATCTAGACATTTACCAAGTTATATTTATTTTGAGCTTTAATACTGCATATCTCGAAAACTAAAGCAGTTAGCCCTATAAGACCTATATAATTTTTTGTTCAGCGTAAAAAATACTACCAGAAACCACAGTCAAATCAAGGGGCCCCGGTTATCGTGTTCTCCCCAGTTATCGTGCCAAAATGCAGCTGCACGAGTTTTTGGCAGTGACTCACGATAAAGACAAATTAATAAATTATTTAATGGAACATAATGTGATAAGCAACGAAATATATTGTCCGAAGTGCAATAATAAATTAAAGTTAAACAGAGATAATTTCTCATTTCGTTGTCGGAAAGTATTATACGAGAAAAATAAACATAAAAAATATGTGAAGAAACAATGCACATTTAAAGGAAGTGTTAGATTTGATACATGGTTCAGCAAATCTAACTTAAGCCTGGAAACAATATGCAGGATGACTGCATATTTTATTATGTTAAGACCTCCGAGACTTATGTTTTTGTGCACAGAGTTACAACTTTCTCAGCACTCGGTTTTTGACTGGATTTCTTTTTGCCGAGAAGTAAGTATAATTTAATATACTTCATACAATGAATATATGTTCAATAGATATATATTTATAGAATTTGTTATGTTGATTTGTCATAATAGGTTTGCATATATTGGGCCAAAAAGAACTCAACGAAACTTGGAGGGCCCAATATAATCGTCGAAATAGACGAAGCAAAAATCGGCAAAAGGAAGTACAATCGTGGCCGAATAATTGAGGGAAAGTGGATTTTCGGTGGATACGAACGTGGCACAAAGAAAATTTTTATTGTGCCAGTGCAAGACCGCACGGAAAAAACTCTGCTTGAGCTGATCAAGGAGTGGATTCTACCTGGGACGACGATAATGTCAGATTGTTGGAAGTTATACAACTGTTTAAACAGTGAAGGCTTCCAACATCTAACAGAAAATCATTCGATGAATTTCGTCGACCTAGATGCCGGTAATTACATTGCAAATATATAAAGAGCAACATATGCATTTGAAATACACAACACTAAACTTAGCAATTTCTATTTGTTTGTCTATTCAGGAGCCCACACTCAGCATATTGAACGTGTTTGGAGAGAAGTAAAGGCTAATATCCCACGGTATGGAATGCGTTCTTCGCATTTAGTGGGATATTTAGCTGAATATTTCTTCAAACGTGTTCATGTTTATGAAGATCGCTTAAGCAGTTTTTTCCGTGCAATTGCGGAATTGTGTCCACCGAAGACTGTGGACGATGAAGCAGATGTCTCGGAGGCTACATAATTACAAGTTTCAGTTAGATCTGCTAAACCATGTATTAAATCTAACACTTCCTCTAAATGCGTGCATTGTTTCTTTACATATTTTTTATGTTTATTTTTCTCATATAATACTTTTCGACAACGAAATGAGAAATTATTTCTGTTTAGTTTTAATTTATTATTACACTTTGGATAATGTATTTTGTTACTTATTACATTATTACTACGTTTACGCGAGCGTTACTTCTGTAGTAACTTACGATATATCACTCGTTTACGCGAAGGAAAATCCCGTTTACGCGAAGGAATTATCGTAAGTTACTACAAAAGTAACGCTCGCGTAAACGTAGTATATGTTCTATTAAATAATAATTTATTAATTTGTCTATCATAAATTATATTAATATTATTGCATCCCTACTTGTCAATGGGTCTGTTCGCGTTGCTTGCACTTTTTGCACTCAGCATCTTTGCTTTCTCTCTCTCCAACGACCGAATATATATTTATCTCATTTTAAGTGCAAAAATGTTTGGGGATTTCAAGCAACGCGACAAGCTTAATATATCCTATATAATATATCAAATGTGTGAGCGGGGGGCTTCGCCCCCCTGCTCCCCCCCATTGTGTGAGTAAACCTAGGAGTGTGGGCGGGGGGGGGGGGATTCGAATTTATATACATATAGAAACTCAAAAATTTTATTTTGACCATTTTTTCAAAAAATCGCTCTGTAGCAGCTTGAAGGCGATGCTGCTGATTACGAATATCGGTGATCCTAAAGCCGTGATCCTAGCCTATTTTTTTCCAGTTTTTTCCTTAGCACTAATCTTTTAATTGGCTTTATAGAAATGCAAAATTCTTGTCTAGAATAGTAAACATCAAAATCTAGGTCATGAGGGTCTCTAGGTCATGGTGGTCGAATTTATATGTGGTGGTCGTCACGTATAACAAAAAATATTAATTTTTTTTCGTTTTCGATATAAATTCGACCACCATGACCTAGATTTTGATGCGTACTTTAATTCTAGACAAGAATTTTGCATTTCTATAAAGCCAATTAAAAGATTAGTGCTAAGAAAAAAACCGAAAAAAAACCGGCTAGAATCACGGCTTTAGGATCACAGTGCGATTTTCTCATTATTTTGGCCGTAATACGGATTTTTCGATTTTAGTAATAAATGACTCCTGTCGACCCTTAAGATAAAAATACCTGATTGGCTGGCCCAGTGGAAAAACTCCAGGCACCGGGAGCCGTGAGTGGTCAAATTGGACGCTCCCCTTCGCAACTCTTCGCTGAATGGCCAATGGCCTGCTGGGATCGCCGATTGGACGCGTGGGACGAGCCTGCGCGTTTGGACCGACGACGGCGGATGTGCCGCGGCGGCTCTGTCGTTCTCCGCTAGGTCGATGGCGCGGTAACGTGGTTGACTTCCTTTCGTACGGTGCGGAAAAGCCGTGAGGTGCGTGATGATTGCCGCTGCGTGGAATAATCTGCGAGCATCGGGTGTTTCGCGAGTTTTTCCGCCGCATTTCGCGTCGCGTTTGCGATCGGCGTGCAACGCGATCCCCGTTCGCACGACGATGTTCGATTCCGCGTGGTCGCGGCGAATACTTGCTGACAGACGATCGCGGGGTTAACCTCCCCGCGCCGGGTTTCACGTCGCGTTCCACGACGACCGATTGCCCGGTTGTCGGCAATTTCTCGCGATTTCGTTATTTCGCACGACGTTTCGCCACGCGGCGCGACGCCTTCGGCTCTCTCTCTGTTGTTTTCTAGAGTACAAATTTGTCTTTCATGCGGTTACAAGAGGTTATGTGACGCTTGATGTATCTGAAATGTTTACATCGCCAGCGAGGACTTATCTCGATACGTTTTGCTTCAGACGGAAAATTAATAGAGTCAACGTTTTCGATTCTATGGAAAAACTCGCTAGAATATAAGTTTATATTTTAAATTATTTTTCCAAAATTATTTACATACCTTTATTTCTTTTCCAGCATACACCACCAAGATGGTGAAGATTATGAAAATAGGCAAAGTCGTGCTGGTCCTTAGTGGCCGGTACGCGGGGAGGAAAGCCATCGTCATGCGCAATTACGATGAAGGAACAGCGGAAAAACAGTATGGGCATGCGATGGTTGCGGGCATCGACCGGTACCCACGTAAAGTCCATAAAAGGATGGGCAAGGGAAAGCTGCATAAACGCTCGAAAATCAAGCCTTTCGTTAAGGTAAGATTATTTCTTCGTTTTTGCCAATTGCTCTTCGGAAATTTAAATTAACTTGATTTGAAAGTTTCCACCATGGAATCTTTGTTTTTTTTTATCGCGTTGATTGTCCACCTGTTCTTTTTTTGGAGAACTTCAACTGGTGCATAGTGCATATTGGTGCAATAAGTTATAGCGAATTCGGGCACTTGCACTAGTGCACACTAAGGCTTGGTCTTAATCAATTGTTATATTTACAGATCATCTTAAATACTTCTTAGTCTATAAAATGATTTGTACAGCATCCATATAGATATTACAGATTGTTTTATTGGCTAAAAAGTTTTTAAATGTGTATTTAAGCGACTTTAAATATAAGAATAGATTATAAACAAACCTTAGTGCTCACTGAGTGTGCACTAGTACAAGCGGCCGAATTCGCTATTAGAGTGAAACAAAATATTCTTCTCTTACTCTAACAGCGAATTTGGGTGCTTGCACTAGTGCACACTGAGTGCTCTTGTTTATAATCTATTCTTATATTTAAAGTCATTTAAATACATATTTAAAAACTTTTTAGCCAATAAAACAATTGTAATACCTATATATGGATGCTGTACAAATCATTTTACAGACTAAGAAGTATTTGAGATGATCTGTAAATATATTAAGAACAAGCCTTAGTGCGCACTCAGTGTGCACTAGTGCAAGCGCCCGAATTCGCTATAACTTACTACACTAGTGTGCATTGGTTCAGCAAGTTCTTTGAAAGAGAACATTCTTATATAGCTCTTTACTTATTTATAAAATGTTTTAGATCCTAAATTATAACCACCTAATGCCAACGAGATACACGGTGGACCTACAGTTGGAAAAAGTGGCCCCTAAAGATCTTAAGGACCCAATGAAGCGCAAAAAGGTTCGCTTCCAGACGCGCGTCAAATTCGAGGAGAGGTACGTAATTTAACGTTTTGCCGTTACTGCAACTTCCATGCGTCGCAATCAATGTTATCTAATTTCGATCGTCGTTTTTCCAGGTATAAAAACGGTAAAAACAAGTGGTTTTTCCAGAAATTAAGATTCTAATTGTTTCTAAATAAAAAGTCTGATATACAGATGTAAAAAGGTGAATACAGTTTTTTCCGTCACATTATCCTATGTAAAAGATATACTGAACCTTTATATACATATTTTTTTTATTATCATTTATTTTATTTGACTTTTAGCTTAATTAACTTGTACTTAGGTTATACCTCGTAACACTCGTTGACTCTCCTACATCCACATATCATATATAAAGTGTTCAATAAAACTTGTAAGTTTTTTTTACTGAAGTTCCAGTTTTATTTTATTATATGAAGTTGCATTTCTTGCGTTTGTGCATTATATGTCTAAATTGAGTTTAGTAGGCTCTTGTTTCAACAATTCTATCATAGAAATCAAATATACTTACTAGCAGAATATTTAAAAATAATGAAACAATCGTGTGGGATATAAAGCAAAATATATAGAATTTATAAACCACATTAAATAAATAATTTTAACATGATACGAGTATAAATGCTCTGAGTAAAGCGATTTTCATAAATCAATCTAGGTATGCTAAATATGTTTAATACCTTTATTTTAATGACTTGTTGAGCTTTTTGATACGCTCGTCGAGCAACGCTATGTTGCCCTTTATAACCTCCATATTGGAGGCGAAACTTTCCTGCACCCCCTTCAGCATAGACTTGTTACTTTCTAATCCCGACGATATTTCTACTTGCAGTTCTTCTAATTTTATTAAAGATTTACTGAAGGCAGCGGCTGAAATGTAATGCAATCCTTTTAGAATATTTATATATATTTTTTTTAAGACAAGCACATTTATCGTTGAATAATTATACCTTGTTGATGAATGTCACTCAATGCCAATAATCTTTCTACTGTCTGCGGTAGTATTTGTGATATAGCGTCTGTTTTCTTCATTATTTCATACATTTCTGAGATCTGTAGGAAAGAAAGAGATTTATTATGCAAGACATACTGTAATGTTGATGATACTTTCAATTTAACACTTGATTGATGTTTTACCTTCTGCTCCTGCTCCGATTCTTGCTCCGTCGTTGCTTTTTTCTGCGCGATGCTGTCCATCCGGTAAATCAAAGTGCCTAATCTCGTTTCGATAGTGTCCAATTGATTAACATCCAACAAGGCAGCCTTTGCTTCCAGTTGTTGCACAGCTTCCATTACGCCCTGACACTTGAGATTCTGTAGAAACAAACGGAAATTACCTAAATCTATTCGAAATGTGTATGCGTGAGAAATTATAATGAATCTACCTACCTGCGAGAATTTCGACAACTTGTCGTTACTTGTTCCTATGATGTTCTCCAGGCAGCAAAGTCTTTGCTCGAGTTGCGCGATCCTAGCAGCTTCCTGCATCCTCGCCTTTTCTGGCAAATACATCATCTGATACTTAAGGACACCGGGTTCGACCGATTCGCCTGTCTTTTTACTCTCCGATGACTTGGACAGAGGGACGCTGGTTTGCTTAAACAACTCTATTTGCGATATCAATTGCCTGTAACATTAATATAACTCTGTAATACAATTTTGCGGAGGGGAAAAGGATATTTATAACAGATCGTAGGTTTTCACTTTCACATACCTAAGTATAGTGCCTTGTGGATCTGATAGACTCGCAACTACGTCAGGCCCTAGACATTCTTCCAGTTTCAGAGAAACCAACTGCTTCTCTATCTGCCGTGCTTGAGAAATGATCTCGCTTGCGGATTTGATCTCTTCCTCGTCCTTAGATTTTTCCTGCACATATTACCAATGTTATTATGTTATTATGTCTATGAACATACAGAATAATTTTAAGCATATTTTATTGACAATGGCAATTTACCTTTAGTTCATTCACTTCTTCGTACAACTCCTTAACTTCACATTGCAGTCGTTGGAACTTCTGAAGAGGAGTCTCTTTCTCGCCCTCGCCGACAAGTTCCCAATCGCCGTCATCGCCGAATCTGGAAATACTTGGGTCATATATCGTTCCATATACCATGTATTATTATTAAACATTAGAACAGCTTACTTGTATCCCGTTCTTGGCTTGCTAGATAGACGATCTGAGAAATCGACCGGCTTCCCAAGAATCTGCTTTCCTTTAAACTTGTTGAACGCTTCCTTGGCACTGATATGCAGTTTCTCCACGCAAGAGGTATCAGGTTCATCCTGAATCAATCCGTCGCCAATTACGATGAATGTTATATAGTATACAATGTAGATTTGTGTCTTACCTCGCAGTACATTCGCATTTGCTCCGACTCTGGCAAATCGCTCGTCTCGTAAACGTCGAGCTGGTCGTACGCCTGAGACATCAGTTACAAGTAGTATATAAGAATGTTTACTCGTGATGTGACGCACGAAACCGATGTAATAAACGTGTAAGAATGTAAAGGAAGCTTACAATTCCGGGTAAATCAGCGTATTTGGGGTCCGCCATTTCTCGTAATTCCGCAAATTGCTCTGAAATGATCAGAAAGAGAGAGAGAGAGAGAGATGCGGAGTATTGCGGAGTATTGTCCAGAACTTTGATAAAGTTTTTGACACACACCCACAATCACACATGCAGAACAATCTGAGAATAATAAAAAAATATAGAAAGGCTGTTTTCCTGAGCGATAATAACGTCACCTGGCGATCGTAAGAATCAAATGCAACGGACGAAAATTAAAATATGCAACAAAAAAAAATTAGATTAAAGACAACAGAATTATATTTTTTATCTTTATATCAAAATGCATAATAAACGCGCGTACGATGTAAAGTTTAATTAACAAAATTGTAGTTAACGATGAATGGTAAAAAATTAAGTTTGAGGGAAGTATAATTAACAGTATATGGTAAAGCAGAAAGAGAGCGGTTGAACTGAATTTACGAACGGAAGATCCGTTCGATTTAGCAACAAAAATTTGTATATATAATAATATCAAATTTACCTTTAATGAGAAAATTACTTACAATTATTAATCTTTAACACTAGAGCCGTCACATAAAATGTACAATCTTCTCGCTGTCACTTATACTTCACGAGTCATATCGAATTCTTTACTTTGTTCTATTTCTGAAAAATCACTGTGTTTTTAAAACATTTCAGTTTCTAGACAATTTAAGATAAAGAACTCGACGATTAAAGATGTATGTCAGATAGCTATATATGTAGTATTATAATTATGTTTTCCTAACGCGAGCGTGAAATGGGTCGCTTTTCGCGCTTGTTTTGAGTGAGCAAAACGATCCATTTCTCCACTAGTTGAAAAATGGAACCATTTCTCAACTAGTGGAGAAATGAAATTGTAAAACAAGCACGAAAAGCGGCCTGTTTCACGCTCTTGTTAGGAAAAATAGTATGAACAACTCGTGGGAAGAATGGTCGAGCCCAAATGAGTGTGATGGTCGCACTCGCTTCGCTCGTGCGACCAACTTCACACTCATTCAGAATCGACCACTTTTCCCACTAGTTGTACAATATACTATTTCTTGATTAAACAGTGTAGAGCTAATCTTAGAAATTATTCATAAACAACATGGTATCATTGGGACAGAAAAAGCGTAAAAATCGCAATTTTGTCCCATTTTTGTACTTGACATTGTTTAAATAAATCATTAAAAAATTGAAAAAAAATATAACCAGCAAATTTTAAAAAACCGTAATTGCAATTCTCGATGTCATAGAAGTGTACCATAAAAATTTCATTCATTTTTACTGTACATGAGCAGAGATACATATTATGATATTTACATGGGAAGTATATTATATATCCAATTTCTGTAACTTTTAAACCAAATATCTCAGAAACGGGTCGGAAAATCGATCGCAAATTTAACACAGGTTTTTGGGATATATAAGTGCACAATCTCTGTAAATTTCAGCTTTATCCTGTTATTTTGACATAATAAGTGACATACATCTTCAAGTGGTATGATATAGCTTTTATTGCATGATATAGCTGTTCAAATATTGCTAAGTATAATTTTAAATAATTTTTATGATTTTCAATCAAATACTTTTATTTCAAAATCTCCTTTTTATTTTAAGTTTATTTAAGTTACAACAATATAATAATGTTTGACTTATTATCTTTATAATAAAATTATAAAGATAATAAGTTTAATTATAAAATTAAATAGAGAAAAAAATATGATGTCTTTATTAACAACATTTCGAGAAAGAGTAGAATTTAATATCTCGTGTATGACTTTTCGCGCTAAACAAACCTGATACAGCAACGCAAAAGTCTATGTACAAAAATGTCAATGAGTTTACATTCCTTCACAATTTTATATGCCTTCTCCTCTTCCCCCTCTATCACACCCTTTTTCTTACCGGTTTTTATGCATTATAAATATATAATAAGGCATAAAATGCCTTAAATAAATTCTAGTAAGTAAACGTTCAAGTTTGTTGTTAGTCTGGTAACGTCATAAGTGTTTATACATGTCCCAAGTGTTTATATAATGTTAAAGTTCAAATATTTTATATTTTTATGAAATTGTTCTACGCCGTAAATCGCTATAAAATAGTATTTTTAATATACCTTTTTGATGAATATAGTCATAAGATAAAAATTGCTTTTTACACACCGATATTTTTTAAAATTGCATCACAAAATTAATATATAAAAGCTACAGATATTTTGAAAGACTGGCTTTCGATAAGCTTCAGACAATAATTCGTTTAATTAGGTTCGGAAAGATAAATACACCGCGAAAGAAGTTCCACATATTGCTTCTCTCCATGTTCAACTTGCACACTCTCCTTTCTTCAACCTCATTTCCACGTAAGAGTCGCATTATTATTCTACGCTGTAGGTAGAAGAGAATAAGAATTCGCGAGATTCCTAAGCCAATTGATTCTGTGCGTATCGCTGCATTTTGTTGTCGTGGTCGGCCTTTCGATAAATACTTTCCTCAGCAAATCAAGAAAGATGATCCGAGGCCTATTTTTATTTTATATGAATTTTATTAACTTCACGATTATTGTTATCGTAACTTAGAGAAGTCATATGTGCCTGCGTTCAATTTTTCATATTGGGAGCTATTGAAAAAATAAAATCTATAATACGCTATGTGTATTATACATATATTTTATATAATAGTTTCCAATGGGAATAAATAAACGCAGGTTGTATGTTTTATTAACAGAAGAACATTATTATATTAATTTATTAATTATTTTTATTATTTATTTGAGGTAGTTATTTGTCTATATAAAAGATAAAAGAAGAAAATAATATACCTAAGTATATATACAATATAAAATATATATACATATATAAAATAATAAAATGTATAATTATGAAATCAATAAAATTAAATTTTTGGAGAATTATGTAAATGAGACGGCAAATTCGATGCTTTGTTGACTCGGCGTTGTAAATATATAGATATTAAATAATATTGGAGTGATATTGGACGGTTACAATTTGAAAAGAGGGACCGACTACTGATATCCGTCCTCGAACGTACTTCCTTCCGGACGTAATAATCCGCGAAGAAATCTATCCAAAATATCCGTTCAACTGATCCGTTTTGCATGTGAATTTCGTCATTTAGCTTCGAGAATTTTCGTCTACCGTGTAATACGGTTTCTTATCTATCTATCTCTCGATTACTGGCATGCAGTTACGCGTTTCGCATGGAAATGTACTGCAAGTGAGCGTGCAAGGACGGCGTCTTTCGTAGGTGCGGACCCGTTTTCTGTTTGCCGCGATGTGCTATACATATATCGAAAATAAAACGCGTTCGTTCGATTTTTGCTTACCGCCGTGCGAGAACTAGTCCCGTGCCTCGTCATGCGTGCGTTTCCTCGGTTCTCTTTTCTTTGGCGAGCGTCATGGAAAAAAAAAGAAATGTCTAGTCCCTTTCGCTTTCGACCGGCCACTTTGGACGGTTACGTTGTATAATAGGAGACAATCTCTATTCGCCAACTTGAAAAGTGATTTTAGATATAAGCGATTTTAAGCTGCTTGACCAGTTGTTATGCGCACATTCGCCCAAGTTGGTTCCAAATTCCACTTTATTTATTTAATTTATATTTATTCTAGTTATTCTATTTATTTATATAAATTTCATTTCAAATTGAGCGCTTTGGGATATTTTTCGTCGCATATTTTGTTTGGGCGAATTGATTACTTCTCAACAAAAATTACGAGTCACTCATATATAGCTTTGAAACAATTAGAAATTGACCATAAGGAATTTTAGTCACAAATTAAATATCGAAAGAAGAAATAGGAAAGAACACAATTAGTCAGTAACGGACATATCGCTTCAATAGTTTTTTTAGATGAAAACTTGATTTTAAGAGCGGTAGCTGAAGTCCGCTGAGAGGCCGACAGGTGTAAGCAAGTGTTAAAGCGTGACAAGCGAAACCACAGCGACGGCGAAACAATCGGATAGAATCGAGAGAGAGAGAGAGAGAGAGAAAGAGAAGAGAGGCTGAGCGATCGCGCGCGGAAGAAACCCGGAAGGAACAGGTCCTCCTCATCTGACGCCGGCAGGATCTACGCTAGCCAGGTGAGCACAGGTGAGTATACTCGGCCCAGTGCACGGTCGGCCGTCGGCACGGCAAGAAGCGCGTGTGTGGAGAAGCCGATAGGCCGAGGAGGGCCTCGTGAGAGAGTGCATTCAACTCACGCGGGGAATCGCGGTATCGTGAATCAGGAATCGCGTGCGACGCGTACGGCGTACCTACGGCGTACGGGGCGTACGCGGCGAACGACCGACGCGACGGCGACGACGCGTCCGCAATACTTACTCGGCGCGGGAAGGATCGTGGAACATGTCTGGGACATATCGCCCCGGTGGACACGCATTACCGGTAAGTGCAAGTCGGATTCGTCATGACTTTTCGCCGTCAGCTCGCGGCTATTTCGACATTAGTCTCGGTCGTGGTGAGCGCAGATCCATGAAATACGAACGCGCGTGCCGCGTGACTCTCGCAATGGTTTCTTAACTAGCGTTCTTGTACAATGGGAACTTTTTGCATACGCGAAAGCACGTTTTGTTTATCCTTGCAGAGAAACACAGTTCTGTAAGAACATTCTAATACGTAAAGTCTACTAATTTGCGCCAGATATATAGAATTGTACTAGTTTTGCGCCAGAGGATAGAGTTCTACTCGTTAATTTTATGTGCCACTTTTTAAATATACATATTATGTATACTTTAATATACATTATATACGTGTGTGTGTCTTGATTTTTCAAAAATATATTCACGTATAAATTATAAATTCAATCCTGAATTCTCTGACATGAATTATAGATCCTCTAAAGTAGGTTTAAGGAAAATAGCCGATCAGTTTTTATTATAAGCGTTTTAAATGATTTAGAGCACGCTCTACTAATAACTAATTGTAGAATAAATAAATTGTCAATGATTTATTTTACACAAAAGATCTTCGTGTAATATGTACTCACGTAAAGCCTAATTCTCACACTCCTCACAGGTTTTACATATGAGTGTAGCCTGATTTTTTAATATATTAAGACAGACCTTTTTTAGACAATCTGCGAATCGTATCAAATTATAAGAGAGTTCTATTTAGAACTTTATATGTACTGTATTTTATGAAGTGTGCATTTCATATATATATATTAATTGTCATTTCAAATAGTTTTCGTATTACACGGCACGTAATATTACAAATAGAATGCTATTATGAATTTCGACACGAATTATAAATCATCTATAAAATGGACTTGATATAAAAAAATATAATTTTATAAAAAATATAAAACAGATCGTAATAAGTCCAATTGTCATTTTCTCAAATTTTAACATCAGACACGCTTCATCTCAATTATAAAAAAATGTGTTTTAAAGACCGATGAAAAATCAATGTGCAGTTTCCTGAGTTTGGAAAAAGTATAAAAAATTCGCAAAATATTATTATTATTAGGCTGCCAAGATTCAAACCTTATATGGCAATTTTTCCAGTTAATTGTAATGTAGGTATATTACAACGCGTGTCCTATTTCACTTATTCTTATAAAAAAAATGTTCTAATTAACAATTATATTAAAATTTATGTAAAGCATCTAATTTTACAATGTACCGAACGACATTCTGAATTTTCGCACGCTCGCGGTCTGCCCGAAAGCAGGTTACGGGGCTAGCGGCTTGGCGAAGTAAAAAAATAAAAAATAAAAGGGGGGCGGGAGAATAAGATAGGAAGGATCCTTATTCCGCGCGCGGCGATCGAGCGTAGAAGCGCCGCTTGAATTTCAACTCGAGCTGCCGCTCGCGCACCGTTTATAAACAGCCGCAAGGTGGAGTGGATCGAAAGCGCGGGTCAGCGAGCGCTCTCATTTTGCGAAACTTCTCGAGAAGGTGACGAGGTCAAGGTTCGCCGTCGTCAAAGAGATTCGCGCCGGTAGATGAGAGCGGAAGGGAATACATTAAAAAGTATAATACCGGATCGGCAATGCATTTGTGTCGCTTGTTGGAAAACGCATACACACACACACACACGTGTGTGTGTGTGTGTGTGTGTGTGTGTGTGTGTGTGTGTATATATATATATATATATATATATATATATACTTTTGATTGAAGATTGAAGATATGTCAATTCTAAGGAAATTATGGTGAGATTATAAGAGACAATTATTTTCTTGAAATTACATTATGAATATAACAAATGAATATAATGAGACAATGTATATAACATTAGTGGCACTTTATTTTCCACAAATGCGTTAAATGTATAAATTATACAAATTATTGTATAAAAACATAAATACTGTAATACTCATGCTGCGTTAAATTCTATGTCATTAGACCATTTAACAAAGACACAAATATGCTTTTACAATTTTATATAGTCCATATAATATAATTTTATACAAATAAATTAACGGAAACATATATTTTTTATCTATGGAAAGCTAATGGTTCGATAAATATTTATCAATTTTTAAGCTTTAGTTTTAAAAGTTAAGATAGACGAAAATATGTCCCTAGGAAGCTATAAAAGTACAACACTAAGTTTAGTTTATCTTAAAGTTTATCTTGAAGTAGTAAATCTATGACATGATACAATTTGAAGTTGCAAGGAACAATGCGATAAATTGTTATCGCTCGGTACTGTACGACTTCCCTCTGTCACACTCATCTCTAACGTACAAACTTTGAATCAAGACAACGATATAGCTATAACGGGCCATTTTAAAATGGCAATATAGGTACACGGATAGTTTTATCAATTTTAAATTCATGAGATAAAAATACCAAATTTTATATTTTTATTTTCGGCTACGTTTTTACGAAAATATTTCAACGTGCAATAATTTTACATGCAATTATCTGAAAACGATGTAAAAACGTAAGAAGCTTTTACGACAACAATTTTTATAATTTTATACAAGCTATCGAGTTATAATCGCGATTATAGTATCATAATTGCTGACATGATTTTTTATGAGAAAACGAATAAAAGTAATAAATAATCTTTCTTGATCGTTTACGCTCCGAGAGAAATAATTTTGTACATCGCATGCCGATTGCTTACGTATCGCATGCCTATTTAAGACGTTTATTGCAAATAATTACACAATATCGCCTTCTGGATACAACCCGTTAACAAAACCGACGTTACTTAGATTCGTCCGGAGTGTGTAACGTTTGTAAGTGCCTTGTTGGATACAGACCCCCGCGTGTTTGCTCGCGGGATTCTAACATCTTGTTAGAGAAACTTGGATGGCATATGTTTATCTAAACTTCGCTGCGCGCGCGGTAACATTATGTCTCCTCGTGAGAGGACTTATTATTACGTGCGCGGGTTAAACGGTACTGCCATGCCGGTGCAACCGGCGGCAATTACCGAGCCACTCGGTTAGCCTTGCAAAGACGTCGCAATATACAGGCCAGCGCGCTTACTTGATATCCGCATGAAAGACCGGAATTCAACACACGGTTATCCGGACGCGCATCGCTATTGCGCGTTAAGGAATATCGTAAGCAAGTTGTCGCAAGCGCCAAGCTTGCGTAGAGAGAAGGCGCGGATATTAACTTCGGTTAACCCCTTACCCCGGAGTGCTAACTGCAATTTACGCAATAAACTGATATGAGATGGGGGGGGAGAGGGAGAGAGAGAGAGAGAAAGAGAGAGAGAGAGAGAGAGGGAGGGAGGGAGAGGGAGAGACAACATAAACTATAATATATTATATTACATATGCATGTTCGATTGTATAGTGATATCGATTTGATAGTAATTGATACCCCGCGCGAGAATTCTTGCGGGAGTTGCGGTTAACGTTAACAATTCTAGAATAGCTATCGACCCTATCCACACTCTGGCCGACGTAAGTATCAGCTCGAGAGCTACACCAGAGCTCGCTATTGCCCGGCGGTTGCATTACATTTCGATCGAATTTTTCGTCACTCGCACTAATTGCGTAATTCCATTGCAACCGACCGGATCCGCGGGCACCGATGGAAATTGTGGTATATAGCGATCGATCTGGGTCCCGTCCTAACTCTTCAATGCACGTGCAAGCGAGCATTTCGCTCCCGTGGCATTCTCTGCGAAAGGGCACGTGGAAAATTCACACGCGCGCGTTCTTCCGCACCTGCCGTGCGAAGTGATTCCGTGATGCTCGAAAAGCATTATCCGCGGCATTTGAGGATCCGGAAATTTTTTATTAAATTCCCCGAGAATCTTGTGCGATATGATTGATTTTCACATATCTGCCACGATATAATCGATGTTATTTAATCTTCTAATTTCGCAACGCTTCCTAAATTGGTTTTTAGTTTAATGTATTTTTTTTAAACTCACGTGTACTCTTTTTGTACTTTTAATTAAGTTAGAATTTGTTTTGTTTGATAGAAATTGAGATAAACATTTGTTTATTAACCTGTTTTATATTATTTAATTATATAGTTTAATTTTCGTTTATAAATCTTGTAGGAAAAATTACTTTTGTCAGCAGCTTTAATAATTGGTGTGAAGCAAAATTATGCAGGATTTCCCAGTACATTGCTGAACAGGGTTAATGCCTGCTGGAATTCGGTCATCCGTAGTGCCAGCTGACACGAGTGCTGATATCCTAAGACTCCACGCATGTATCCATCAGGAGATCCGGCGAAAATTTCAAGTCGCCAGCATTCTTGGATATTTCTTCTTGATTAAATGTTTTGCAATTCGGCAACCAAGATTATTTAAATTTGTATTTTATAATCATATTTTAGTTGCTGTCAAGTTGTTGAAATTAAAAAACTGTCATTTCATAATGAATATCACTGAGCCGTCAAAACTAATCAAATTGTCGATTTTTATAATGTTGATTTATATAAATACAAGTATATATTTTTCTCTTGCACTATGTATCAATAAAAATAGTGAGTTTGTTTTATAATATAATATAATTTATTTCATTCTATCCATTCACATTACAAAATAACAGCTTCAGCAACTTCTCGATTGTCATTCTGTATATATTTATACTGCATATAAATATATAGTAATAATTGAAATATGCATTTTGTACATATAGGACATTGTTTAATTTATTGTCTCCACTCTTTCACAAATAGGAATATGGATTGCCGCGGTTATTATTAATCAGTCATTAAACGCATCATTCACGTATTTGATTGATCGCGAGGCGGAGTTTCGAGAGCACAATATCTGTATCAATATTGTTTGCGCTCGGCGCTTGAGATACCTACCGAATCGAGTGCATCGCCGAAGCTTCGTTCCGCTAAATCCGACGAAATCCTTCCTTAGTCCGCGCGATGATCCGCTCGAGCGTGTCACTCCTCGCGGCGGCGTATTCACCGATGATCATTCAAGCATGACGCGCGACGGTCCAGCATCGCGGTCCACTATCATGGTCCAATGATCTTTAGTATAGTTTCTTATCCACTTCGCTCACGTCTTATTTCTGAATATTCTTAAACGTAGACGCGGAAACCAGATCGAGATCGAGAACTAGTACTGGAATCTAGTGTAGACGAATCTGGAATGATGTTTGATCGCTGCTGCAAGATTTCTGAGAGGCTAAACGGACTAGAATGTCATATAACTTTACCAAATATCTAAAATCTAAGGGACCAGAGGCGGCAGGACCAGTATGGTCAGTATGGTCAGTACATACCATACGTGAGATTTTTTTAGAATATGGCGTGTACTATATATGAATTTTAGGTTCACATTTTTTTAAATAAGAAAAAATATAGATAAAGATACTTTATTTATCCCAAGAGATCTTAAAGGGCGTTTTTTTTACATTAGGGACGTACCCAATCTTGTACATCTTTCCAACACCTCCTCTTATCCAACACACATGGCGTTTTGTAGGGACGTACCCAACCCTTTACAAACTTATATCGTTCTTGTCCCGACCTGGCCATAGCGGCCCCTTACATCCTTTTTCCCTCCCTCCCTTCCTCGCTCTTTACCTTTTCCCCTCTTCCTTCCTACACCCTCTCTATCCCATTCCTTCCTGTCCTATACCATTTCCCATTCCTCCCTCTCCTCCATCCACTTCCACTCTCTGTCATCTATGCATATTCTCCTATTCGTTACTCGTACTTTTCTTCCCTTCGCCCTCTCCTCTTTCGCCTTCTCCACAATCCTCCACCTCATCTTCCGCTCCTCCATCGTTAAATCTTCGTCCACCCCCACCTCCCAATACCTCCTTATATCCCAACTCTTTTCCAAAATCTCTTCCCTATCCCTTTCATCCTCTATCTCTACCAACATTACTATTCTCCCCCTTCTCCCTTCCTTTCCTGAACCCCTTTCACCCCCATCCTTCTCCCTAACACCCTCTCTGCTATACTCTCCATCAGTTCTCTCCTCTCTTCTGAATCTCTCCCATCCACCCTCCTCCAAATCAAGTTTCTTTTCCTTGCTTCCCTCCTCTCACGCTCCTCCTCCCTCTCCTTTCTTTCTCTCTCTTCTCTTGCCCTTTCTCTCTCTTCCCTTTTCCTGCTTACTTCCTCCTCCCTTCTCCTTACCACATCCTGACCTTCTCCCTTTCTATTCCCTTTCTCTGCCTCCTCTTCTACCACCGCTTTCACTCTTCTTTCTCCCTCAAGCTCTTTCCACCTTTCTGGCTCCAATCTCCTCTTCGTTATATCCTCGATCCATCTCTTCATCCTCTCTCCTTCCCCCTCTCTCTGAACCTTCCTTTCCTTCTTCTTGCACTCCCCCAAATCCTCACCCCTTTTCTCCTCCTTCTCGACTCTTCGCTCTGCTCTTTCCTTCATCTCGCTCTCCGCCCTCTTCGCCCTTTCCACCTCTTTCTTCCTCTCCTCTGCTTCCATCCCCAGCTCTTCCCACCATCCCTCTGACCCACACTCCTCTTTCTTCTGCCGCACTACTTTCTCTTCCCCCTTCTCGCTCGGCTGTCTCTCCTCTATCCTCCCGCTCGTTCCCGTCCCCCCCTCTCTGCCCTCCAGTAACTTCCTAATCTTCTCCAGCTCTTCCCCCACCTTCACTATCCTCCTCGTCAACTCCTCCACACACTCCATATCCCCCTTTCTCCCTGACGTCCCACTTTCTTCTCTCCTTTCTCTTCCTTCGCCCTTCGCACGTTGTCCCGTCGCTCTTTCTATCTTCTTCCTCCGTTCTCCGATCCTGCCTCAGTCTCCTCTTCCGCCACTCTTTACCTTTCTTCTCCACCTACAAGCAAACTTTTCTCAACTCCTACCTTTTGACCCTTCCTCTTTCTTTCTCTCTTTCTCCTCTAACCCTCGTACGTGTAATCCGCTTTTCTCCTTCTCCCTTACTTTATTCTCTCCCTTTGCCTTCACCTACTCCTTTTCTCCCTTTCTTCTACTCTTTTCCTTGCTTTCCTTTGATGCCTCCTTTTTACTTTTCCGCGTCTCCGTCTCTCAGTTTCACTCTTCGCCTTACTACACAGTACACATCACGTGCTTTCGCGTGCGCTCACCTCGCTCAATCGATCTATCGATCTCCATCGCTCTTCTCTCATTCGCTGTCGTGCCACGCGCGTTGCGTACCCGCCTTAGCCTTTTGTCTACTTAGGGATCCTTTAATGAGGGATGGGACAAAGCCGTCATTAATGGGAGCGGAAGTGACGGCAGGCATTACGCGTAATTTTTGAATAAAACAAAATAACTGTATCAAAAATATGTCTACATAAATTCAATTTTAATTGAGGAATTATTTCAATTAAATTGAAGTAAATAAATAAAACTTAATTAAATGAAATAAATTCCGTAAATTAAGAAATTAAGTAAATAGTAACAAACAATAAATACTGATAAATTTAATTTATCACAAAAAGTTAATAAATGCAGTAAATAATGCAATAAATAATTTTTTTGATAAATTTAAGAGTTTTTATATAAATTTAGCAAATTTGTAAATTCAATAAATGAAAAAAAACAGAACAATTTTGAAAATAATTTTTATGCAACACGTGCATGGAAAGTGCCCCATTACGCACGCTACGCGTGCGTGATAGATCACTTTCCAGGCACTTGCAACATAAAATAGGGAGTGTAAGTCGTATGTGTAAAGATGAAAATTCCCGGGTGCGGAGTTTACGCTCGCTTCTCGCGCCATCTCTTCCGTCGTCGGTATCTCTTCTAAATAAGAAAAAATATATATAAACATAAAATATATAATAATTACGTATATAAATGCATTTAAATATACTTAAAATGTTTGGATAAATAAAATTGTTATTTTCACTGTGTTCACGGAAAAAAAAATTGAATATTGCCTGCCTCCCCCTCTTCCCTCTAGAGACCACCATTATATGTGAGGATTTTCTGTTCTGTCGTCTCTTAAAAAGACCGAGTTCGCTGTATATCCACCGAAGTTATTATTTGAGAAGATTATTTATTGAAGTTTGTGTTTCTCTGTATTATTTTTCTTCCTTGTGGCGAGTTGTGGCATAATTCACGTCGACATGTCGAGAAATCGAAATGTCAGATAATAGAAAGTCGATATAATATATGGATTGTACGATATATCTGCATTGTATGTACATACAATCTAGACAATAAGATAAAATGTTATTAGAATGTGCATGCGTATTATTCGCTATATTATTAGAATATCATCTCTCTGTCTTTCCTTTCAAAAACTAAAACTTGGAGACTAAAATTATATTTTGACAAAACACATTTTTTGCTTTAAGAGGATCTTCTTAAAAATAAGCAATTTTGGCAATAAGCAACTCAGAAAAAAGGAATATTCTTTATTTGAAAATATCTTTAGTTTTAACGTGAAAATCTTGAAATGAGATTGTATAAACGAAAAAACTTGCTTGAATAAAGCATTTCATTCAAGCAAGTTTTCTTACTTCTCATTTTATACATATAGTTCAACAAGAAAAAAAGTTGAAATAAAACGTTGAGATTCTTATAAGAAGATTATAAATTGTTGCGTATGTACGAAACAATAAATGCGTTAATTTAAGTATATAAGTTTTGATTTGACACTTATTTTTTTCTTGCAACACAGGAGATGTTGGAAAGTAGACGCTAGGCAGTCTCTCATGCGTTTATCTCGCTTTCGATAAAAGAGATAACTCGCTTCTAGATCTAATTTTGCTCTCCATATGGAACCAGTTATGTAATTGGTTCAAATAATATTGCTGATTGTGCGCGTATGTGTGTTCTTGCGTTAATAATACTCTATCGAACCGTTGGATCTTCAAATATAAGACAATGTGGCTGTAGAATAAGTATAGCTCTCACGTCTTTTCGTACGTTTATTTCATTTTCAAGCGGCATGACCTGAGATAACTCAGATAACGTCCTTGGATACGACCGCCATTTCGGAATAAAGTGTAATCAGCCGCGACGGATAATACCTCCTTGATCCGAGCGACGCCGCTATGAACGGAGAGAGCGTCCCCTTGAACTCTGAGACGATGAGAGGAAAGTTCGTCGTCGGATAAAGTGAAAAATCGACGCGGATCAGTGCGAGGCACTTTCCTCGGTGCTTTCGATTGATTTTAAAGTGCGCGAGACGTTGCCGTTCGAGAAAAGCGCCGACATTGTCCGGCACAGCAGGCACCTCACGATTTATCGTAAATCGCGAGAAAGAAAAATAGTATAGTATTCCCGCGTTGTACGGCGGCCCGCTTTTCACACATTCCGGAGTCAATGGTGAGAAGAATATTCACGAATAACGAACACATTGGGAAACGTATTCACGGGAATAATAGTTATTAATACCTGTACAACATTTTTATTTGTCCATTAATGATTAAACTATTAAACATTTATTAAAAATTATGAAGTTTTGATTCTTGAATAATGATTACGGATATAATCGTCTCTTTTAATTCGCTAGAATTTGTTTCCTATTTCCAACATTAACTGCATGTCTTTACAACTAATTGTAAGTAGGGGAGACCGGGGCTAGTTGGCACACGGTAACTATATTGTAAAAATGACAAAAGATAATATACTGCATAAAAATATAGCATTTCCGCACAAAAACATTGCGATAACATTTCAATTAGTTATTTTCAAGCTGAGTAACAGAAAATATTTTTAGTTTTGTATAAATAAATCAGTGCCGATATATTAAGTAAAATAAATCAGTGATATATTATAAATGTTATTATATTTATAAATCTGGTCATTATATCATAACTCTTTAAAATCTTTACTTTAAAACATTTTTTTGCTTGAGCAATAATCAAAATATCTAAATATGACAAAACGGAGCTTGTTGTGACGGGATAAGTTGTTGCTTTCTATTTATAATATCGACTAATTCCGTCGATATAAAACAACCTCGGCGCAACAGCGGCAGATATTTTGATCTTATATAAGATTTCACCGTTAACGTCTCTTATCATATATGTTTTTTAATAAATATATTATCTATATTTTAACTGGATCTTTCACAACTTTATCCATTGTAACAACGTACCCATAGGGCTAGTTTTTACAAATGTAGTCGCCTTATAATTTTTATTGATGCAACAAAATTAATTATACTATTCAGTTAAAAAAATTATTTTCGTGTTGTATAAGCATGCGGCTATTGAAAAATTCTTTTGCGGCTTGTATTTATTAGTTACATGTAAAAAATCATTTAAAAAAGCGTACCAACTCTCTAGCCCCGGTCTCCCCTATCTTTATGCTCAAATATCGCAAATCTCTGTTGAAGTCACGTCCATTTGAAATTCCAATGAAGGATAATCTTCCGCCATGTTCTCGCGCTTAATTTAACTTTCAAAGAGCTCTTTATTTATTATTCGATTAAGGAATATTGGCTCCTCGATATTTTTGTTAAGGAAAGATCTCGAAATTGATCGGGGAATCACAAGAGGCGCGATAAGGTAGGTCTGGGACATTTCGTATAGGTATAGTTGATGCTCACATTGGAAACACTCGTGGCGACTCGCAGCCCCCGCTGGCACAGGACGGAATTCTCTTAAATACTGATTCGCGTATCCGCTGCAGTTTCCACCTCGAGGTTCCTAAGGTCGGCGCAAATACCGATGCGGCATGGTGCGATGCGGTCGGACGATCGATTATTTCGACAGCTGTAAAACAATCGGCTTTCGCGTCGGCCTAAAAGTCATTAGGAATCGCTTTATCCGTAAACGGGGTCAAGGCTGGTGTACGCGGAATATACGACGACGGCGCTTCCAGCATTCGGTGACTTCGCGAATTTCAAAGAAGAGAAATGGAATACTTGATCGTATACAATATGCGAATAACAAGCATACCGTGCAATGCATCATACGCGGAATGTTGCACAAGAAAAACGGTCCCGACGATGACAGGCTTGCCATTTATATAAATAGGAGACCACGTCCACGTCAATGACACAATTCACATATGCGATACCTGCGTAATTTCGTTACTCGACGATGGCTTCTGGCGTTAGATATTTCCTTTCACTTTTACGTTCCGTAAAGTTTGGGCCGCACTGGCAACATTTTGTCTCTCTTGTATGTATGTAATCGGTAATTTCGATAATCCTTCTATCCCCTCCCCCAAACTGTTTGTTCCCGCCGCGCCGATCGCTTGTCAAAAGTCATGATGAAGGCAAGGGCAAGGAGTGCGAAGATGCGGAAAAAACAAAGTGGGAAAAGTCGCCTTTAGACGAGACGGCGCCGACGGTTATTATCTTTTCCCCATACGACAAACAAGTTGTGCAGCGTAACGGTCCAGAAAACGCAATAAGAGATACGAAAACACTCGGGACGAAATTCGCATTTAACTAAGAGCATTTAACAAGTGTGAACGAAGAGGATCTCTTAATCTCCGCAAACTGGTTCGCGCGCGCCGGGTCCCCCTTGATATCGATTATCTCATTAATTTTGCAATATGACAGGCGGAAATTAGCAGCCAGAGGTGAACCGAATGAAAGTGCCACCGAAGACTTTCTTGTCTTTTGGCACGCTCGATAATGTTATGCAAATGTCAATGTGGTGAAACTGTTCTTGCCATCACTTGCGAAAAGCTCATTATGCTAGCAGATAAATTCTATGGTCCGTCACGGTGAAATCTGTGTCTTATTATCTGGAATCGCGATTGCGCTATTGCGCTTGTTGTGCCGGCTGATTGATCTTCTCATACCTTGTGAGATACGTCTCACATCGCAATTGAAAGTAAAGCGGCCAATTAGATGCACTTTAAAGCTACAATTTGATAAAAAAAGGAGTAAGAAATGTGACATGAAAAGTCACTTCAGAATTGTTGCATTATAATTAACAGCGTGATGATTATAAAGTTGAATTTCATAATTATTAATTGCTATTCTGTTTTTCCTGTTGAATTATGAAAAATCTTGCTTTGAGAGAATTATACGATTTATTATTATTGCTGTAAAATGCGTATAAAATGCCCTTAAAAATCCCCTTTTTGAGCAAAAAATTTCAATTCAAAATTCTTTGAATTAAATAAGGTACCATTATAAAGGTTTATAATAGTTGATATTATTACTTGCAAATAAGCTATTACGTTACGATGTCTAATTTTCGAGATATCGTGGATTAAAGTTCCAGTTAAGTTGCCTAATTTGTCAATAGTAAACGTGTTTCTTTAAGTAAAATTGAACATTGCAATCATTTAGTTTCGACTACAATCACAATGGCAATGTTGAATATTGTAGCTTAGTTAAATTGTATGTCTCTGTGAATTTTTTAATATAAATCAGTCATTCCTTGTCTGCAATACATATTCTGGAACAACTATTGGTGCCCTAGAAAAGAAAATAAAGAAAAAAAGGAAAAAGAAAAGGAAGAAAAAAGGTGCAAATGCGAGGTGACAGTTGCAAGGTGACTGTTGCTGCTGCTGATGATGAAGGAAGAATTGTTGCAGGAAATAATTGCTTAGAAAATGACGAAACGCAATATGTGTTGCAGAAATTAATGCAGTTGCAGTCAAAAACTGGAATTTGCTTACATAACAAAAGGTTGTAGAATTACTCGAGAAATAGAAATAGAAACTTTTTGGCCCCCTAAAGAGAACGTTTGCGCATTGCACTGCAATACGAGAGAGAGTGTGTGTGCGCTAAATTGAATTCGATTTTCGAACACTACGTTGGGCGAAAGCTCGAAATTGACTTCAATGGATTTTAGTTATGAAATAATCAACTTTTATTATTTTATCTGTCTAAAACGGTTCATGGTAACATGATAAAAGTACATATATATATATATTTGTACATATATTTGTAATTAATAAAAATAAAAAAATAGTTTTATCTGATATTTATTTATATATTTTTATTTCTGCTCAAAAAGAGGAATTTTCTGGGCGTCACTCTTTGAATCGAGAAATTTGCGCTTATTTTTTGAAGATAATACGCCAGGATTAGTTAATTTCAATTTTAGATAGACGACAAGATCCATGAACTTGACGTGAATATCATAATAATGTAATGGACCTTCGGCCTTTCAAACGCCTGAGGATCTAAAGTCTGCAGGCTGTCAGCTATTACGTTGCGGTCCATCGGAGAGCGGCGCACCGATGGGGGGTCCCGAAGTGAAGGAAGTAATAAGGTTCCTTCGCGGTGCTACACAGCAAGCGGGGTAATGGTGGTCAGTGGCCGCGCTGAAAGCGAAAGGACGTCCGTGCTCCGCGCTCGAGAAAGGGGGGTAAATTAAGAGAGTAGGTATATACCTATAGTTGTGTGTACGTGCACTGAGCGGACATTTAGCCATTCCTTCCTCTCGCACGTTCGAGGCAGCGTAGCGGCGGATCGGATCACCTGAAATCGAATTCAAATCGCGGGGGGGAAACGGGACGCGAGACGGGGGGACGGGCGTGTTTCAGGTCGCAGGAAGTCTCTCCCTCGTTAAGGGGGGGGGAGACACAGGTGCGTGTACCGAAAGTGGCGATCATACACGGGCGATCAACATCCAGCCGCGGCCAATGCCAGTCACTTGTGAAACGTGAAACGCGAAACTGGGCGAAAGTTTCGCGCCGTGCCCACCGTGGTGGACAGCGGGAAGAGAGAAAGAGAGGGAGAGAGAAAGAGGGTAACACTCGGAGGAATCCCGGAGGAGATTTCATTCGACGGACGACCGTGTCGTACGCTAGCTTTCCATTATCTGTCTCGGGAAACGGGTCCGGGACGGTCACGACGGTGTGTCGCGCGGAGTGTGTCCTCGGAGTGCACGCGAGAGACCTTGGGTTTCCGGTGCGAGAACTGCATCAAAAGAACGGTTCGGAGCCGCCCGTTGCCACGCCGAGCTTCCGTTTCAGCAAGTTTGAGCAAGGTCAGTGAAGGATCGTGGGCACGTAGGATCAGCCATCTCGGCTGATTGGATTTTCGCGATTGTTGGCTTTTCGCGCGGTTCGAGAAGGGCCGTGATGGGCAGCGAGATAGTGTGTGGTAGAGATTCGCGGAGTCGCCTCTTCGTCAGCATCAACGCGACAATCGCTCTCGCCCGCGCCGCGCCGACCGCTCTCTGGTGCATCGACAGTGTGTACACTCGCCAGTCGACCGCGACAAATCTCTCGTTCACTCGTGAACGACGAACTAGAGCGAGAGTTTTGCCATTTTATCCACTGGCGAGCAAAAAAATGATATCGCGACCGACCTGATATTCGTCCGGTTTGGAAATCGGGGTTGCAGAAGCAAAATCGTACCCCGCAACTCTTTTTTCCAATATTGCGTTAGAAGCTTTGACAGTGAATCTTATTGTGAATTATTTCCGAGTAAAAATACGTCGGATAAAATATTTGAGAAACTTTTGGTAATAATTTTTTTGAGATCTCAAAAAAGAAAAGGGTTAAATCACTTATCGTTGCGTCGTAAAGTTTTCGATTTAAATTTAAAATTTAGGGAAAAATCGAGCAATTAAAATTTAAATTTGTACAAGCAGCTTTATCATAAATTCTGAAAAGTAAAAGTAACGTATGTGCTACTGCTTCTTCAAATAGTTTTTTATAACATTTGCGTGCAAGTGCATACAAATTATCGTCTCATGCACGACTCCTATTCTGGTCAATGCCGTTTGTCTCCCCGGTTGTACGTTGTCATCTCGATAATCGTTCGTTTCCTTTCTTTTCCCGTCAATAAAGATTTCCTCAGGTACTTATATGATCAAAGTGCAAAGTAGGCTGCTGCGCGCGATGGAACGGGCAGGTATATTGTCTATTTTTCTATCGGTTCGATGACGCCTGAAACCTTCATCCGAGCGTGACAGCTACCGTTCGCTCGCGGAACGCGAAATACGTAATAGCGAAAGTTTTCCTGCCACATTCCTGCCATTATATACATGTAGGAAGTAATATATATCACACACACATGTATATCACACACATGTGGCCGGTATATATCACGCGGTGTGTATATCGGTATATATCACCCGGGCCGGGTAAGAACTCGAAGGAACGTGCTCGAGAGAACATAAGGTCCTTTAGTATGCCCGCTTTTCGCGCTGATCACTCGAACTGCCCGAGAGTGCACTTGAACCGTCATTCGCACTCCGGACACTTTACGCAGCGCAGCTGCAGCCCCCTATATCATCCGTGCCTCAAACAGCTGATTTTTATTATTCGGACCGGCGCAGGTCGATATTTCTCTTTCCCGAGAAGCAGTTGGTTCATTTATAAATGGGCTACATTAAGTTTTATCACCACCCGACAAATTTCTCGCGAAGGCACGTCGTGCAGCGGAATTATTCTCAATTCGTGGCAAATATAACTCGTTGGTGAAATGCGAAATCTCCGTTGGTAATCGCGAGCGAAAGTTTTATCCACATTGAATCTTCTAAAAGACGTGTCGCACGAAGTTGTACTTTTCCTTATAAAAAGAATAACGGATGATGTCCTGAATATCTCATCGTACTCTCACTTGCTTATTTTATCTTCTTATACATAGATATAAGAAACATATTCTCGAGGATAAAATAAAGACAAGAAAGATGTAAAAAGATGATATATTTTTCTTTATCCGACTAATGAAAAGGTTGACTAAATGTTAATTTGATTTATGAGAAATCTGTTTTGGAAATTTATCATTTACTAATTAATATATTTTACACTAAATAATATGCATGTTTTATTCGTTCTTGACAGTAATTTCTTTTATTTATTCTATCAGTTAAAGGAAAAATCTCCATTTTTATAAAACAAAAATTTTATGGATTTGACATTAAAAATAAAAACATTAATACATACAATTTTAATTTAGTCTATATTATTTCTTTACTGAATAGTTCATGTAACATCAGAAAATTTTTTATGAAAACGATAAGTTTTTAAGATTTTTTCTTTCAGCATAATTTATGATTTAGCAGTATTTAGTAAAATAGAGTGCATATTCTAATTTGTTTTCAGTCTTATCTATTATGCGGCCTTTCAAATAAAAAAATAATAGACCTTTTATCTTTTGATTCAAATTTTGTTTCAAGGTTTCGGTATAGCGCATCGTACAATCGACGATGCGTGGCATGCACATGCGACCTGTGTCCGACCAAGAGAAATGAGATTTATTCGCGAAACACGATGCACGATGCAAACGGAGCAAAAGTTTCACCTTTTACCTCAACAAAGACAGATAGGATAAACGGGATGCAAGCGCGATGAAGAGAAAATCGTTTAAAATCGTAATCGGAAGTTTCTCTATCCTGAATTCTGCGTTTCAAGAGCGATCTCAATTTAATATGGACGGGTATCTCTTTTTTGCCTCTCCGAAAATACGGGCGGAACGATCTACCGGAAAGTATTCCTCAGTAAATATTAAATTGATTGACAAGCACGAATCGTGTAACGCCAATTTGTTCGAGTTACGGTCGCTTGTTCCGTTGAAAGTGAAATCGCAGTGTGCAAGAACCTCGGCATAGATCTTCACGTCGATTTGTCGCTCTGTGTTTTTTCGCATTTTGTGTGTGTACACGCAAGCTTCTTTATGGCGATCGACAGTTTCGAATTGAATACCTATGAAATTGATATGTTATTTTATGGAGGCGTTAGTTCTGCCATTTCATAAGATAAATCGATAAAGCTGCATTTTAGATCCTAAGGAACTAATTAACAATTAAACTATTATAAAACTTATGCCATAAGAAGGTTAACGATTATTGGATAATTATAGTACTTGTAATCTAAAAAAGTATTATAAAAAATAAATAAAACCCATATTATATTATTAAGACGCTCCTAAACTTAAATATGTAAAAATGTAATCTGCTTATGTAATACGTAGACGAATAACTTTAATAGATAATTTATATTAATCTTTTTGCATCATTTAAATTATTTTGTTTGGGTAGAATCGGGAAATCGATTCTACCGACTCGATCAAATCGAACATCATTCGTTGTAGGATAAATTGTTAAAGAATCTGCTCAGAAAATGTAATGCGGTAAAAGTGAAACATTCTACACATAGAATGATGATTGCATTTTACTAAATGACGGTGGAAAAGCTCTTTATTTCAATATATCTTTCACGTACGCACAGGAGAAAATTCTCGTAGGCTCGTATAATCATGGGAGAATCATAACTGAATATAATGAATTTCTTCCGATATAATGAAACGGTGTGCAATGCAATTTCGAAATTTGCGGCGCGCAGACCGGCGAGACTGAATCTCGCATGGGTCTCTCTTTCGATTGCAACATCAACGCGCGCGTTGCTTTCCGCACGCCACGCGGCGGAAGGCTAATCTCTCTCGCACCGAGAAGGAAGAGGTAAATAAACCTTTCCCTCTCTTCCTCGGTGCCGTATATCGGAACGCAATTGTTCCTCCCTTGATCCCGCGGAGAGCGCGTGCAAGAGCGCGTCTTTTACATAAGACGCGCGTGGCTACCTACGTAGGATGCACTTTACAATTAGTGCAACCTGCGAGGATGCATCGTCACGGTTCTGCGCCTGCATGCCGGCAGGCAGGCAGGCAGGCAGGCTCTCGCCAGTCGTCGACTCACCGCGAATAATTTCAGGGATGTACGAGACCACAACGTGACTGACGCGCTGACCGGAAGTAGAGGAAGCCAAAAATGTCGCCGCGAAGGGGGACGTCTACCTTTCCACCGTCGCATTCCTGGCTGATCGCGGTGGTTCTGCTCATCTTCTCCGTCCAAGTTCGGCACGTAACAGGTATGCGCGGCGCGTGATAGATCCCCGTAATTGTTATTCTCTTAATCCGTAGCGTTTTTCGATAAACATTCTCGACGGAAAAGTAAATTGTGAGTAGAGAAGTAAACCATGTTGATTTAAGAATGCGAAGAAATTAAATTTTTTAATGCATGTCTGAAATATGCGTTAAATATTAATTCTTTCCGAGACGCTATTTCCCTACGACTCGTTTAAACAATTAAAATTAAATAAGTCTATTTTATATTTTAATCGAAGATACAACAATATAGATACCATATTACATTGTATGTACAATAATTAAATGATTTATTTTTAGACATGCTAATGTTAATTGGAAATTTATTAACAAACGCTTAATCGATAATTAAATGTTTAGAGCAGAAATTTGCAATTTCGATCAATTTTGCACTAATTTATGAAAATTTAATTTTAAATTCCTATGCTTCTCCAAGTAATATGATATAGATAAAAGTACCAATTGATCAATATTCAATACCGATTTTTATAGCAATATTTATGATTATTTAATACGAAAGAAGCCAACATTTTTTTAGACGCAACTATATCAGTTAGTAAGCGATTTGGCATTCTGAGACGATCGAGGATTTGATCTCTAAAGTCTAATTAGCCCCTATACAGAACGGCCCGCGTGCTCGAGTAGCAGCGTACCCTTGTGCAGCCTGCATTGTCGCCGGTAACAATGCGAACGTACTTACGTGTAGGTGCGCCAATTTGCACGTACACGGTGCGAGCGAAGGCGCCGCCTTGCCGGAGATAGACTGTTAATTCCCATCGTTACCATTTTAGATCGTGAGATCGCGGCCGGGTCTGTACATAAATTTGTAGGCGGCTCGTTAGCGAATCTTCCCGGCTGCGTCGATCGCTAAGAAAACGCTAACGCGATATAGGTATCACGTACGTCGGTTCGCGCATACAAGTATTCGATTGCCGATGCGCGTACATACCGTTGCGCACAATAGATTGATTCGCGCGAGAATCAACGATGCAACATTCGCGCGGCGCGTTTGCCGGTTAAATCGCTCCCGGCGAAAATCCATGCGGTTATTCATTATACATCTTCATAACTCCGACGATATACTGCGGAAGTTCCCTCCGTGAGACAAAGCCCCGTAAAGAACAAGTCCCGTAAAATACGCTTCAATATAACTTGAGGAATTATCGTTTAACTGAAGTGGCATGTCGAAGATTTTAATAAGCATAATTAATAGCATAATTAATAATAACGTTACTGTGTGCGTACAAATGAGTGTAGCACAAAGGATTGCACGCACAGGAATAATACATAAATGTTGCACGCCGAAGAAAGAGAGAAATTTACAGAACAAAATTAAAATAACATGTAATGATAATGAAATCTAGCTAATTGAGCTAGCTAATTGAAACGATATGACGTCGGATGCTTTAGTTAGAACAAAAAGAAAGTAGAAAATATATTTGAAATTATCATTGCTGGAATATTTCTTATCTTAATTAGCTGGGCTCGTGCTGGTTAATTAAAAATATATGAAACTTATGAGACATTCATACATGGATATCATGTAAGCCGCTTCACAGTATGAGAACGTGTGCGTTCGAGTTCTCACATCCACAGGCTCCGTCTCAAATTGAAGAAGCTACAAAAGGGCACAAAAAGTGGGCTGACCTTGGCCCACTTTTGTCAAAGCGGAGAGCAGCGGGCTTATTCCTGTAAATGCAACGACACGCGTGCGCATACGTGTGTATGTGTGTATGCTGTGTGCGACAGGCAAGCATATCTATTGTCGCAAACGATGTATAACGCGGATCTGGATGAAGATGTGTCTGTGTGCGTGTGTGTATGTACGTACATGCCGAGCACTCGCTCGCGATTTTCTTGGCCCGCTCGCCTTTCAAAAGTAATCCCCTTCCTCGCATCGACTCGAGAAATAGACGCGGAGGAAGTGAGAGATGGCTATAGACATATTGAGAGAAAGGAAGAAGAGAGAGAGAGAGAGAGAGAGAGAGAGAGAGAGAGAGAGAGAGAGAGAGAGAGAGAGAGAGAGAGAGAGAGAGAGAGAGAGAGAGAGAGAGAGAGAGAGAGAGAGAGAGAGACGCGATTCCTGCAAAGTGATTCCTTTAAAACGCTCGCAATCCTCCTGGAAAGTGAAGCTACGAGAGATTCAATGCCGACCGCAAAACATGTGCTAACTTACATTTAGATAAATACTTTCACGCCAATTACGCTATCTAAGAAGATAGCTGCAAAAATTAAAAGTTATTGATTACGCGAGTTAACAAAGTGCTAGCGTTATCAATGCAACTCTAAGCACTATGTAATATTGCAATAATAAAAATAATAAAAGAGCGGTAAAAGAGCAAATTTAAACTAACATGTAAAAAAAGACATTTTTTTTTTATATCAGTTATATCATTTTTCTCTTTCTTATCATCATTATTGTAGCGCAAAGTTTATGAGCTTATAGATTTTATGGTTGAAATCTTTAGTAGCAGAGTTCATATTACTCATGACCGCTCAAGCAGCGCTCGCATTAAATTTCTTGGCATCGCATTATCCACGCATATTACGCACGTAATCTGTCAGTGTTTGAATCAGAAAGTATGGCAAATGGAAGCCCGGCACGTTCGCACCTCGCAAGAAAACGTTTCGATTGACGTCGCCTGAGACGGTTAGAAAGTGTAAAGTTATTTTTAACCGCGTCTACAACGTTGATGATAATTAGACGTAAGTTTCGCAATTAGTTCCGCTGCGTAAGCAAATTCCTAATTAAGGCATAACGTCCGCGACGCGACAACGCACTATCGTTCGGCATGTCGTCGCAAAACCACATCGAGGATATTATAGAAACCGGAAGTAATCATACGTAATCGACAGTAGGTCGATGTGATTAAACTGGAGCATGTGGCCTCTCTGCTCTTTTTATCTTCCGAAGTAAATGCTC
The DNA here is from genome assembly GCF_030848805.1 of Temnothorax longispinosus. Taxonomy (NCBI): domain Eukaryota; kingdom Metazoa; phylum Arthropoda; class Insecta; order Hymenoptera; family Formicidae; genus Temnothorax; species Temnothorax longispinosus. Next base: position 10,409,291 of record NC_092358.1, read on the forward strand.
TGAAAAACGTTTTAAGTGAAGGTACTGCAGATTTACCGGCTCGTGCGCTGAAATTAAAACTTCCGTATGAGACACTTATAAAAAATCGTTACGAAAGTACACACAGCCGAAGGAAACTTCAGTCGTATACGCAGACGAGAAAAAAAATAACGGGGGTCCGCGCGGCGCAGCGGGTACGCATGAGCGCGCGTCCACCTCGTAATCGGAGTAGGTACGTTACATTCACTGTGCGATAAGGTGAAAGTCTGACGTGATAAGTACCACCTGCAGCACACGGTCCAACCGAGACTTTGGCCCGATGCGGCTAAACGCGGGGGAATCGGCACTTGTCGCCGTCGTCGTCGCCGCGGCGAAAGACCGAGCTTTAAAGCTCGGGATAACTAATGATGCCGGGTTAACCCGCCGCGACATAAATAGGGCGCAGAATAACAATGCGTCAAGCCCGAAACTCACCTTCGAGTGGATTGAGATTTATGAGATCAGGATGCGATAATGTTGCACAAGAAACCCTAACGCGAGTCGGCTTTTCTCGCATCCGTTTACACAGAGCGTACCAAAAGGTAGGAGCGACGCGACGGCGAGAAGTTTTCGGAGCTTATTACAAACTTTTCTCTTCGTCTTCTTTGTAAAATAAATAACGCGTGTAAATGTTTGACGCGCTGATTTCGTTTATAATAAAAGGAGCTAATATTTGGAGTACGTTATGTGTTTTACTAATTATTATTTATGCTAACTGTGTTGTGCCTATAATAAAACTGCCGCAAAATATTTAAAGTAATACAGAAAGTTTCGTATACGTTGTTCATTCTAGTCTGTCGATGATGACTTTGTCTTTTGATACATTCTATATATATTTCTGTGAGTTTCCGTGAGTTTTCTTTTCTGCGAGATTGCATACGTAGAACGTACGGAGAAAATGTTTACATCACGCGATTGCCCAGCTCCAAGCGGACGGAGTGCCGTATGGAAAAAGCTCAAACGAGGATATAAAATGGTGATCCGCGCGTGCGGTTACTTGGCAGCATGATTATAAAGATATTGAGCTCTCGAAACGAATTACCGGTGTGTGACGTTTTTACGACGGTAGGCTAGAGATAAAGCCTCCATTTCGCGAGAGGGAGGGTCGTAGATGAATCTTAACACGAGACGCGAGCGAAACAACGCGTGCGAAGCACGAATCGTTTCGAGAATCTGCGAATATCGCGGGCGGCCGGCGATGCGCGCCGCCACGAATCCTTCCTCCGATTTGATCTGAACGATCGCAGTCCGGAATAAATTGAGATTAAAATCGAGATGCGCGCGCTTCCTTCGTTGCCGGATAACGCGCGGCGCGCGCGCGCGAGTCCCGTTATCGTCTCTCGATTTGTTCCCTTTCGTAGTCGGAAGCGATGTTTCACTCTCGCGTCCAGATCATGCTTGGATAATTAGTCGGTCGTGTTCCCTGCGCGTGGATTTCAGCGCGTACGCAACAATAGCGTAAAGCCGGAGAATCGTTTACGTGCCGCGCACGGTCGGTTTTCTAGTGACGAAACGTACGTACGGCGGATCTGGGAGCGTCTTTATCTGAAATATAAAATATGAAGTAATACCGCGTTCGAATTATGATTTACTCGACTCGCTTTCGTATTATTTGAAGCGCTCGTACTACAAAAATAACAAAAAAACCCGTATTCTTTAAGTAAAAGTATAAAATTAATTAGAGACATATCTCTCGACTTGATTAGGAATTGATTTTCCTTTAGGTGTATCGATATAGATACTAATAGTGTTTGGATTAGAAGCCGTTATAAAATTATAAGCATCAATTTTCGATTTGATAGTTTTATCGTTTCCCTAACAAGAGGATTGCGTGATGTTCGCGTTACCGATCTTCCTGACATTTTACGTGCACGATGTACTTATCTATCTGATATACATACTGGGCAAGCGAGAGAATAAGATCCATTATTTAAGTATCACAGAGAAACTTAATCGTAAGGAAATTTTGCATATTTTTGATACTTATTTAGATACATTACACGTAAATTGTAATAGACATAATAAATTAAATATTTACCGCTTATTTTTTTTTAAACTGACTTATTTTTTGATTAAAAAATAGCGTCTTTTAATCACACATACATATAATATATATATAAATTTAAATAATTAAAAAATCTTTATCGTATCTTTCTACACAGAAGTGTCTGAAAAAGAACTTCCACACATATTTGTGATAGCAAGATGACTCTATTGAGAAATTCCAAAATATTTTATTTTGGCTGCATATATCGATCTACCCTTGTCATAAACTTCGAAAATAAATTGCGGAGAAGCAGAGTCTGCCGGCAAGTAGGCGGAAATTGACGCAAAACTGGCGAAGGCAAACAACGCTGTTTATGTCGTCGTATTCGACATTGTATTCGACACGGCGATGCCTTTTTACCCCCTTATCTGATGATAGAGAGAAATAAAAGTGGAAATAAAACCAACTCGATTACTTCCATTCTCTGTTTGAGGAGTACACCGGCGCATTCTTATTCCTCCGCGATGCGTAACTGTGTAACTTCGCGAATTCCGCTCCCTGCATTTTAATTCCGGCGGCGTTGCCCCGCAATTGCCCTTCACTTCTAATCAATTTTACGTCGCAAAGCCTAACGTCGCGTTTTCCTCCTCTCGTCATCAGGATGCCAGTTTTATCCGGTCGGAGAGTACCTGAAATTCGTGAGGGTACCGGAGAATCTGAAAATAGGCACTGAAATTCTATCGTTGGAGGCACATCCGAGAAATCGACTCGCCATCACTCCGGTCGACAAGGTACGTCTCGTAATCTCTCTATCCATACTAATCTATTTGTCTGAAGCGAAACGCACACAGAGAAAATAAATCTCCTCGGCAGGAGGAGGACGCCGGCTTCTTCGCTTACAAGGAAACGAACAAGACGCACGTTTCCCTGATTCTGGCGCAATCTCTGGAGGATCTGGTGGACGCGGAGTCGCCGAGGAACCTATTAAAATTTCGAGTCTCCTGCGACTCGGGCTCCGGTGACTCGTTGGTAAGGACACGAAACTGTATATTACACGCCTCACGTCGGTCGTCGACCTCGCGGTACGCAGTCAAATTCAAAATACCAGTCTCCCCGAGAGTGGCCCCCTCCTATCCCTCGACAACTTGTCGGTCACGCTCGTATCGCCGTGGGTGTGTTATTCGTTGCTCTTTAAAAGATTGTCGTAAGCGCGCGAATTTTTTGATTTTGAGTTCGATCGATCCCCGAGCCTGCAATTAGAGCGTGCGCGAACCGGTTCGATGCGGGGGGAAAAGAACGAATGAACGGAACGATTTTACCGGTTTTCAAGCTCTTTTGCGCGTGGTAATAAGCATTTATGTAACTACTCCCGCGCGCGAGCGCGGAATACCGAGGCGGGTAAGAGTCGTTAGCGCACACGCAAACGCGGTTAACAGCTCCCCTAATGCCGGTCGGGAATTTTGTTGCTTTATTTTCATAGATACCGAATACATTTTCGTTTCGGCGCAGTTTCAAATCGAGGGATGCAAATCGACGTTTTCTCTCGGTCCACTTTCCGCCTCTCAATAATTCAGGCGCCCGACTTACTTTGCTTTCGACGATACTCGGCCGCGACGAGCGTAACGCGCGCGGGAACGAGCGGAAAGTGGTGATCAATAGCCGCGCCACGCAGATCTTGCCGTTTTACTCCACACTATTTACTCGACTTGATTACCGATGATTACCAGCTTTCGCGCGAACGGTCGCGCGCTAGATCCGTGCTTAACTCGCCGTCGCGTCGCATCGAATATGTACGCGCCTAAACGCGCTATTCCGCGGACAACTTGCGGATTGTCGGGGACTACGCCGAGTACCGTTTCCCCAGGTACCATTGATCCCCTTTTTCATTTCCCAAACGCGGATAGCATCGGTTTTACGACCCACGCCGTAAAACGAGCCCTGAAACGCCTGAATTGTGATGCCGTGTCGCATAATTCAGCATGAATTAGAGATTGCAGGCGAGTGACCGGCGAGGGGTATTAATAGGAGAGGACCGATCGGGCGCAGCCATCGAGTGTGACTTACGTTCGGCCGTTTATGTTTAGGTATCGTCGCATTTGTCGGTGACGATCTACGTGGAGGACATAAACGATCACGCGCCACAATTTGTCGACTCGCCTTATCACGTGACGGTGGACGAGCTTACGCCAGTCGGTGAGATATTGTATCCCCACACATAAGAAAAAAGAGAAATGTCAATCCTGGTGAAAAAATGTCTCGGAATTTTTCATTATTATGAATCAGAATTTCTATGAAAATTTTCAGACTTTCTCAGAATGTGCTCAGAATTTTTCAGACTTTTTACACGAATTGGAATGTTTCTCAGAAATACTCGGACCAAATAATAAAATATTTCAGATTTTTCTTGCCAACATATTTTTGGAAAAATCTAAATCAATATGAGAAAATCTACGAGATTTATCAGAAATTTTCATACATACGGATGCTGAAATATTCCGAAAATCCTCATCCAATTATTTATAGAAGTATCTGAGAAATTTGACATATTTTTTCGGAATTTTTCATAAATCTAAAATATGAGAAATTCTTAGAAATATTCTGAGAAAATATAAGAAATTTTTTCACCAGAAAAGTCAACACTGATATATACCCACTCGCGTTATATATATATATGCAACAATCTATAATCTTGAATATTGCGTAATAAGATATTGCGTTAAACGAAGAAAACTTGCTTGAATGAAGTCATTTATATAGTTAAATGAAGTTTTATATAGTTCGACTAAGAAAAAAAGATGAAATGGAAAGTTGAAAGTCTTATAAGAAGATTACATATTGTTGCATATATGCTAGTATCAGTGTTGATTTGACACCTCTTTTTTCTGTGCAGCGATATCATAAATCGTGCTGCCGCAACCTGAATGTCGCATAATTAATATTCTCAACTGCCTTTGCATATATGTCGCATGTAATTCACGGAAATAAAATGTTACTCGACGCCATGCACGGTCCGTTGCGCGGTCGAACGCGCGGAATCTGACATTCTATATTTCTCCGTGATATTTTTCTGGCGACCGGACGTAGCACTTTCGTCATATCAAATTCCATTTTTCCAAATTTTACCGAGAGAATCGAAGAGCGATTTTTCATCTCACATCTTCACGCTTTTCCGAGAAGTTGACGCACACGGCATAAAGATTCGGAATGAAAAATTCCGCAGGTGTGACGATATTCCGCGGGATTCACGCGCTGGATGGCGACAAGCCGAACACGCCGAACAGCGACGTCTATTACGCTATCGTGAAGGGAAACGAGCAAGGCAAATTTTCTCTCGAATCCGGCCACAGAACCGCCCTGATACTCCGGAAGCCGGTCGACTACGACAGCGGGGATCGCGAATTTACCCTGGTTATTACTGCGACCGTGAGTGACATAATGTACCTAAAAATATAATGCAGTTTTACTCTCTGCAGCTTTATAGAATCTTGTTCCGCTGAAAAGTTAGATGACCGTTGCATTCTGCGACAGTCGACATATTGCGAGAAAACTGCAAACTCAGCAATGAATGACAAACCGGATTAGTTTGCAATTGTAATTCCTGACGTAACACATATGATGCAATTCCTCAGGATCGCGGTGTCCCCGCCAGAAGTACGAACAGCACCGTAAAGATAACCGTGGTGGACAACGATGATCTTGATCCGAAATTTACGCGGGACATCTACAAGGCGAAAATTTACGAATTCTATCCCATGCCGGTACGATTATGATATAGTTATTCGTATGTATTTGATATGCGAGGTGTTTCAATGATCCAATTTCAATTAACTTGAACGTATCGGAATTCAAGTAAAAGTAATAAATATCTTATGTAGGCGGAGTTATGCGGAGTTACTTAAAATACACACAATTAAATTTAATTGAGATTTTATTTCACTTGAAATTGAAAATTAAAACAATTAAAAACAAATGTTCGGCAAATGTTTTCCGAGTTTGGCCTTCAGCCATTTGAAATATTCAAGAAAGGTAGAATTCTTGAAGAAAAATTAACAATATTTTTTAGACACCTTGCATTACACGCAAAGTCGCAAATTCTGGAGCACGGTATTTTCCTCTTTCGCAGGAATATCCAATCTTCACAGAAATAAACTTCACTAATCCGATCCACGCGGCCGATCGCGATCGGGACATAAATGTGCCGGTGCGATATGATATTATATCCGGCAACGAGAGAGGTTTCTTTCATCTCGATCCGAAGAACGGCTCGCTGTTCTTGAAACGTGCGATCGATCTGGACGCCGAACGGAGCTTGCCGGGCAACACGTTCAATCTCCAGATACACGCGTCACAGGTGGACAACCCGTTGAAGATGACCGTCGCGCGGGTCGAAGTGGAGGTGCTGGACTTGAACGACAATTTGCCGCAGTTCGAGGTCGATCTGTACAACATCAGCATCGTGGAGAATCTGCCGAACGGCTTCAGCGTGCTGCAGGTGATCGCGCGTGACAAGGATCAGGGCGAGAACGGGGAGTTCGATTATCGGCTGGAGGATCTATCGGGCGCTTTCTCCGTGGATCCGGAATCCGGCTGGCTCACCGTGAAGGATCAGACGGTCCTGGACCGCGAGAAGCGCGATCATCTGAAGATGAAGGTCTACGCTGTGGAACATAGGCCGAGCGTCGTCGTGACGAGCGACGGATCGAAGGGATCCTCCGTGGACGTCGAGATTACCCTTCTCGACGCCAACGACAACAATCCCATCTTCGTGCCGGGCAATCTTTATGAGCTGGTGGCGAGGAGCGACGTGAAGGTCGGCACCGTGTTAGGCCAGGTACACGCGGTGGACGACGATTTGGGCCCCAACGGATTGGTCCGCTACCGTTTGCAGAAACCTGGCAACTCCACGCTTCGGAAACCGCCGTTCACGGTGGACGAGAGCACGGGCTTGATCACGGTGTCGGAGAGTCCGATCCTCGAAGGTAGACACGCGATCTTTGTGGAAGCCGCCGATCAGCCGGCGAATCCCAGCGAGAGAAGATTCTCCTTAGCGGTCGTCACGGTGGACGTTTTTCGAGCAGACGGTGAGTCTGCACTCTTGCGTAAGAAATTTGAAAACAATGGCGGATTTAACTGACGAACTGTCTAATTAAAATGGCAGATATAATTATGAGAGCTTTTGTTCAAAATTGAATAAGCGTTGTTGTTTAAGTAGTTCAGAAACAGTAGCTCGTAAAAAGAGGAAACTTTCAGATATTAATTATTCACTATTTTTCCACTCTTTAGTGATAAAATTATTATTTTTTTAAAGAACAAATAAACTTAAATGGTCTTAGAGGATATCTTTCGGTAAATGCGTAGACATTTTCGCTTGGTAATACCCGTATGCTTTCATCGAGATTTTTATCCGATATATTTGTGGGCTTCAGGTCCAAATTCGTGGGAACCGGATTTCGTCGGCGCGCCCTATGAGTTCTGGGTCGGTGCGAACGTGCCCGTAGGTACCAGCGTCGGACAGATTCGCCTAAATGACGCTGTCAAAACTAATGACCTTATCTACGATCTTCTGCACGGTTACGAGGAGGGTGGTACGTATATACACGCGACATATCGACGGCGTGCGGCGCATTAATTAATCCATAGCGCTCGCGGGAATTAAAAGCTAAACAACGTCGCGACTTCTTAACGGTCTAATAAACCCTCGCTCGCGCGCTGGGGCTATCCCCAGGTGCGCCCTAATTTCAATACGCCGCCGCGGCCGGAAACACGCGATGCGCAAAATGCCTATATTATTCATGCAAATGCGTAACACATGCTGCATGCATATACGACGGGGATTTCAGTTCCATTTGCCGTGGAGGAACGCTCGGGCACGATAACGGTCGTGGAGGAGATCGAGCGCTTCGACCGTTCCATATACGACTTCGAGGCGATCGTCAGCGACGAGAGGGAACTAACGCTGATCACGAACGTTTCGATTCACGTGGTGGATCCGAACGACGACAGGGGTATCTTCACGAAGTGAGTGAAAACTCATAATGCTTAACTTGCTTTTAACGACTCTCATAATACTTTCGACGAGCGGGAACACCGAGCGAGACACGCGGGACACGCGTAAATCCTCTTCATCATTTTCTTTAATTATTACGTCTAGGAAACTTCGCTAATCAACGTCTGATTGATTTACCGGCTATTAGGTATTTGTCAAATAAATTATAAAATTGGCAAATTATGTTGAAGTGCTTCTGTTGACAAATTATATTACCTCTCGCAATCTAGCCTCCAGGTATCGCTGTTAAGTAATATCTTTTGTAAGCTCGCGTCTTGCCGCATCCCCCAACGTATCTCTCTCTCACGAGATCGATACGCCAGATTTGCTGACTGACTTCGTCGGACGCGTCGAAAGGTCAAAGGTCTCGCGCGACTTGGGTGGATACCATTTGCTTACTCAAAAGTCGATGACCGTTGATTGCAGGGGAACGACCACCGCTTCTCTCGCTTTTCATGTGAGGGAGAATGTTCCCGGCGCATTGATCGGCCAAGTGCTTCCGCACAATGGCACAACGGCGGCTATGTCCGGCACTCAGTTCCTTATCGTCAATCAGCAGGATGTGCCCGATATCGCCATTATGGATGACGGTTCTCTCTACGCTCCTCAAGGCTTGGATCGCGAGACAAGAGAGAACTATAGTATTACGGTGATTGCCGAGAGTTTGCGCGGCGTAGGCGTGTTTCAGGTATATAAGTTTATCATTCGAGCCGGCGCAAGATTCTGTTATTCGGTATTTGTACGCCTGTTGTTTTAATCGTTGGATTTACGATCCGCCCAGGTGCGAATAGTCGTGGACGACGAAAACGATCACGCGCCGGAATTCACCTTGTCCGTTTACGAAGGCCGGATTATGGAGAACAGTCCTGCCGGGACGGAAGTTACCCTGACAAATCCGATTGCGGCGAGCGATAAAGACGAGGGTGAAAATCGGGACTTTACGTTTGCATTGCGGGGCGACGGTAGCGGCTTGTTTAGGATCGACCCGATAACGGGCCGAGTTTACTTCGAAGGTCTCGAGTACGGAACCTTGGATCGCGAGACAAGAGCGAACTACGAATTCCAAGTTACTGCCACTGACAGCGGTAAGTCCTCTATTAATCCTTCCCTCCCCCGTATTTCTATTTAACATTCAAATAAGTTATTTGTCTATTTCTCGCACACAGGCGGATTGCAGTCAGAGAGCACTTTGAGGATAACGGTCCTCGACCTAAATGACAACCCTCCGAAGTTTATACGGATGGTAGTTCTGCCGGATCAAGGAGTGCGCGTGTCGTACGATCCGAGTGACAACGCGCCCGCTGAGGACGATGAGATAGAGAACGAAGGACCCGAGAATTCGGTGGACGGTGGACGGCGCTCGCCGTTACTCCTGGTGCCGGAAAACACGACGATCGGCGTGCCGATAATCCGTCTGCTGGCGGACGACAAGGACGAGGGCGCGAACGCGGCGATAACGTACAGTCTGGGGAACGAGACGACTTCCAGCGGGGTACGATCGCGTCGCTACGACCTGACCAGTCGCCGTTACTTCCATCTCGATCCGCGCACGGCCGAGATATCCGTCGCCCGGAGCCTGCCGCCCGAGAAGGATATCCGGCTGTTCATCCTGGCGAGGGACTCCGACGGTCTCGCGGATAACATCACCGTCAGGATCCACGTGACAGACGTGAATGACCACGCGCCCGTTTTCGACAAGTCCTGGTACACTTTTGACGTTGCCGAGGGCACTTACTCCAATCACGCTGTCGGCACGGTGCAGGCACTCGACGCCGATTTCGGCGAGAACGCCAACCTCAGTTACGAGCTCATCACCAGCCACGAGGATTCGGGACGGGCCAGCAACGGGTCGCGATCGTTCGAGGTGGATCCCTATGAGGGAATGATACGAGTGAGCGGAACTCTTGATCGGGAGAGGGCTACGACTCATCGTCTTCTCGTGATCGCTCGCGATCAAGGCTCACCGAGTCTGAGCTCTTCCGTGGAGGTGGAGATAAATGTGTTGGACGTGAACGACAACGCGCCGACGTTCCACGGCTACGACGAGCTGAGGAAAGACGATCGATTGCCGATCTACCGAGTCTCCGTCTTTGAGAACAGTCCGATCGGCACGCAGGTCGCCAAGGTATACGCGAACGATAGCGATTTCGCCGGCAACGGAAACGGATTGATCCTGTTCGATCTGAGCTATCAGGATCACGCGGACAAGCAGTACTTTGCGATGGACAGCAAGGAGGGCGTGATTACGACTATCGCCAAGCTTGACTACGAGACCAAGAGCAACCATCGTTTGATTGTCACGGCGAGCGATCTCGGCTCGCCGATCAGTCTGACCTCCTCGGCCGTGGTCCTCGTCACGGTGTTGAACGTCGACGACGACGAGGAGGCGGACAACGAGGTGCATAAAATGCCAACATTCCGGCATCGATATTACGAGGTGGAGGTCGACGAGAACGCTTCCGTGCCGTTGCTGATCACGCAGCTTGATCTCGCCGACGATCGCCACGGTGATTACATAAGATACAGCATCGTGGCCGACGGTTCCGACGGCAGAGAGCACTTCTCGGTCGATCCTAAAAACGGCTCTCTGTATCTGATGACGGAGATTGATCGGGAGGCCAGAGATCGATACGAGGCAAGGGTCAGAGTTGATCGGCTGAAGCTCGGCCGTGGCATGCCGGTGATGATCTATCCGGTCGTTGGGGAGAGGCTGAATGGACTGGCGCCTAATGAAGCCAGAGTGGTCGTCAGAGTGAAAGACGTGAACGACAACGCGCCTAGATTCAAGACAAAGGACAGGCCCATCCTCGCCGCTATACCCACCACCGCTCATTACGGTTACGAGGTCGTCAAAGTGGAGGTATGTATGCGCGTTCGTGGGCGCGAGTCAAAGCGACCTCGTTTTAATTCATTTTGGTTTTTGCCCACTGGTCTTCCGTGCGTTTCCTCTATCTTCTCGTATCCGTCTTTGACGTATCTTTATCTTTTTTATTTATTTTTTGAATTAGCTTCTCACGGTAAATTCCTTTGCCTAATATATATGGACCGTTCTGTTAATTGCGATGAAATTCGGAACATATGAGACACGTAATTTTTGTGACAATTAAAGAATCGCGAGTTAAAGATTCGATGTGCTTCAAAAATCAGCCATCAGCTTTAGTATTGGAATTTATTTGGACGCGCTCTTGGCGGATCGCAGGCCGAGGATCCGGACCTGGGGATAAATGGTGAGATACGCTACCAAATTCTTGGCCGGGAGGATGCCCCGCGTTTCGCCATTGACCCACTCAGCGGTCAAGTGCGATCCGTGGCGAGTTTTGGCCGCGACGCCGGTCGCGTCTTCGGCTTCGACGTCAAGGCCACTGACAGGCAGGGCGCCGAGAGCGGGCGCAGCAGCATCGCCAACGTTTTCGTAAGTCCACACTCCGTATACTCCCACGTACTTCTCACGTACTGGTCTATCTTAATTACTCGCCGTTAGAGATAGCGCTCGAGCTAATTTCCCCCCGGGGAAATGGGATGTTTCAAAAGACGGAAGCTCTCCTCCGCTCCCCTCTCATTTCACTCGACGCCCCAACCTTGACAGTTTATTCCGTTATCCGGTTGTGTATCTCGCTTTTGAACTCGTAGGTGTACGTGTTGGACGATCAGAAGCAAGTTGTCATGGTCATGGGTCGGAAGCCTATCGAGATCGAGCCGGAGCTCGAGAACATCACCATGTAAGTTCGGTTTCGCGATAAACGCAATAAATGCGAGCACGGTGACATTTACGAATAATTGTCTTTCAGCGCGTTGCAGAATGTCACTGGCTTGGACGTGCGAGTGAGAAAGCTGGAGCCCCATATCGAGAAGAACTTGATCGACGGAGCCTCGTAAGTGATTTGTCTGATGAGCGATACAGGGTGATCTAAATTAACGATTCTAAATCGCTCGTTATATTTTGAATTATTTTTTAGTACCGATGTTTATCTGTATGCAATCGACCCAAATCTGAATGTTATGGTAGACATGGAAACTTTGCACAGGTGACTAGTCGAATTATTATCTTTCATAAAAGATATTTCAGATTTGTCCTTCTTATCTGCATCTAGCACTTTAATTAATTAGTTGGAAATTGTTTTTTTTTTCAACAATTTAACGCATTACTTTAAATTAATCGCTGAAAATTTAATTAATATTTTATATAAAGTTTCAGTCAGTTTAAAAAAAATCATATTTGGTGTCCAAATATCGTAACAAATCTGATCTTTTAATAATATATATACGCGTGACTTTTTAGCGTTTTTAATAACAAGAAAGCGGACATAAAACGTGAACTGGACGAATATCGCGTGCTGGAAATCGCTGGTAACGCTCCACGTAGAAGTAATCAGCGTTACTTGCTGTCCACCCTCGAGGTCGGCGTCGTGGTACTCGGCTGCGTCGTCTTCGTGGGCGCCCTCGTGACCGCCCTGTGCGTTACCTGCGTTCGTCGCAACAAACGGTACGCGGAATGTGTTTTTGCTCGCTCGCCATCTCGTCTAAGGTCAACAACGCTCATCCGCGCTGCTATACTAACTCCTGGACATGTTGGCTAGAGGGTCTTATTATTTCCCTTTTCTTCTCTCACACACGCTCGTATATCGAAAAATTGATAACTATTATCTATTAACAATCATTAACATGTAACTTTATTATTACTCCATCTAAACCCATCGCGTCGCTTAATCATACAAGAAAAAATTCTGGAACGAAAAATAACGGAATAGATAATTGAATTGTTTCTCTGGTGTCTTGTTGGTATTTAATTGGCATCGGTTAATTTGAATGCTGATTTTTTTCATCATTGTCACAAAATGCGCGCTTTGAGAATGGGAGTTTCGAATTCCACTCGTTAGTCGTAGACGACGAGACAAGGCCATGTTCTCGACGGTCGGCCCGGTCGGATTCGCTCTGACGGACCCCGCCGGCACTCTGCAAAAGCCGCCGCTCTTTCCCACCTTCGTCGAAGGTCTCCATTACGACCCTGAACCCTTCTGCTCCGAGATGCCCAGGCGACAGAGCATGTGCGAGCACGGCAATTGCGTCCGCTTTCACACGTAAGTCTGATCTCATTCAAGATTATTAGAAGCGAAAAAATTTTGTGTGGGTTTAGCAAATATTTATGACAATTTTTTGTAACGTAAAAATGTCGTACGTGGAAGCACGTACTGAGTTTAGTCGATTAATATATATGTTAATTTTACGAGATTATACTTGAATCTTTATTGGTTTATATTTCATTTTTTCTTTTAAAATCTACATAAACTTTTTCCGTTATCTAGTATTTGATACATCAATGTTTGCGAAGGAACAAGTTACCATTTTATTTAACATAAAATATTTTTAATATTGAGCTCTCGAATCTGAGTTATATATCTCTATTAGTATAAAAGTCATTTAAAAATAAAGAAGACGAGCTTGTATTTGTAAGAATAATCTGCAAGAGATTCTTTATATATGTATAAATAGGTCTATCCGATAAGATTAATAATTGTGATAAACTAAACAGTGGATAAACTATCGTTCCGTATTAATAAAAATTTAGTTTTTTCAAAGATAAAATGCCGATGTTAGGAACACAAAATCAGAGTGTAATTATGTAATCAGCATATCCGAAAACTCGCATAGATCTATAGATTATACTGTATCGAGAAATTTCTGAGTAACTTACGATAGTAGTACATAGACGCCACTGCCACGGGTTATTTTCAGGATGGGCGGTGGCGGGAAACACGCGGTGAGGTCGACGGGTACCTTGAAAGGCCTCGAGGCATCCGCGACATCCTTGCATTCCAGTGGTCAGGACTCTGGTATCGTAGCGCGCACCTCTTGTCATTGCAGTCACTCATCCAGCCCTTCCAGTGGCGAGAGCAGCAAGTAAGTTGGGTTTCTAAATACAAGTTTTCGTCAGTTGAACGCGGTTTCCCCGACAGAAGGCTCGAATCTGCTCAAATCGTGTCGAATTTAGTTGCATTGCAACGAAGAAAAATAATAAATTTCCGAAATATATAAAATAAGAATAAATTATTAATAATTGTAAATATATTAATAAATATAAATTACAGAAATACATTGAAAATAAAGAAATACAATTATTATACATCTCATACATTTTTTAATTGCTATGTAACAAATAGCGTCGCTCTTATGCTCATCCCAATGTAGATCTGCAAAATTGTCTCATCAATTTATTCAACACGGGCCTCATACTTCTCACCCTCCTCCCCCCGTGGCAAAATTTTCTTCTATTTTCTTTTAGCGGGTACGAAGACTCGCTCAAGTCTCTTCAGCGTCGCGAGAGATGCAATGACGTTTCGCGTGGCAGCCACGATACCTCCAGCGTGGTCGGGAGACGTGCGGCGGCGAAACGGCGGCAACGATTCCACTCCTTCTCGAACGCCGAATCCGTTTATACCCACGAGATGAGTTTGCAGCGGGAGCAGCAGCCGCAGCAGCATTGCTGCATCGGCACCGAGAAGAGACGGAAGGCGGAGCATCGCCGCGCTCATTCCGAAGCGGAGAACAATATCACCGAGACGGTGATACACGAGCACCCGGGCACGGAGATATCGTTAGCGAGCTCCCTACCGAACACTATTCACGGTAGGTCAATATCGACAAAATTGGAAAGTACCATTGACACAAACGTGCACAGATACAATTTTAGTGTCGCAAAACAAAAAAAAGTTAAAAAATCTCAGTGTCACGTATTAAATTTAGCACATCTGACAAAATTGAACAGATAATCAATTCGCAGGTATACCAAGAACCAGCCACATGCTCTACTAGCGGCGTCGATCTGTAAAAGGAAGAGAAACTTTCAAGGAGCGCCCAGGATACAACGGCTGCGAAGATTCCTATTCGATAATTATAATTTAACGCCTCCCTTTCGCAAATTCGCGCGTAAATTGTTGTACATTGCGTGCTCACGGCGTGTCATCTCGTTGCCAAAGTATTCGTGCGTCGTCAAAATCAGAGAATCATTCATTTCTGTAAATACACGGCACCGTCTTCGGCATTCGATCTTCCATGTTCTTCTCGAGTAATCGAGATAGATTAGGTAACGGCGCGGCAGCAATTGTTGCTAAGATTATTTATCGCCTTAATATTATAACGTCAGATGCAAACGTTTATGTATAATATTAATATATTGTATATTAATATAATTCCTTGTAATTATAATGTTGTACTTATTAATATAATTCATTGCACATCATGTACAGATACATTTTACGAGTAAGTCCATTTTTCGATGGGTTATTACCCTGATTATGTTAGCTGGAAAATTATTTAATATATGTGTAATATGTACGTTTGTGTAAAATGTAACAAAGTGTAACATACGTGTAATTTATGTCTTAATCTAGCTGTCGTTTCTTATTAGATAACATTTCATAAAATGTTTAATACAAGTAATACATTTTTTCCATTTTTATTCTAACATGAATATTGACCATTAACTTATTATTATTATTAATGGTCAACATTCTATCTTTGGAACGAAAATTTTATTATAAATAAAATGATGTTAAAATAATAAATCTTCCCTCGACTTCTTAGAAATGGAATGTGATTCTTTAGTTGTAAGATTTTTAAAATATATTTATTTAAATGTCTATTTAATTTTTGTGATATAGAAGATTTTTAGAAATTAAGTTTTAATTTAATTAACATTAAATATTTTGAGGTAAATATTTTTAAGTAATTTAATTAACATTTTTAATGCTCTAATCATAGCTTTCTTAGTGGGCTGAAATATGCTGCCGCGCATTCACGGGCGCAATCACGGCTGTCGTCAAACCTGACCTTCGAAGACTCGTCAACGCCGATATTCCGCAATTCCTCTCAAAGTCTTCCCCGACGCGTCTGAGGAATCTCTCTACTTAATTAAATCACCGTGGGCGTTTTAATTACGATAAATCAAATCAGCGCGCGCAGGCGCGTTATTAATTTCTCTTTAAACGAAGGATATATCGGAAGGACACTGGTGTAAATTATTGATAATGCTGCCAGGGCGTGCAAAGTCGTTTCTGATCGTCCTTTTTATTGCGATTTACTGCAGATGATGGACGATTGTCTATCCATGCTCGTTTTTAAAACGACGCGACAAAAACTCTTTCTTCCATTTTGCCTTCCGCGGCAAGAACAACAACCAATACCATTTACGGAAGGGACGTTTTCTGTCGCAAGAACATTCTTTCTCAGCAATCACAATATCGTTAACTTTTTAACGTAATTACAGTAAGTAACATTTTTAATCACTTCTCCTGGAAGGTATAATCGATAATCGTTTTAATTTTACCAACCGCGTCAATCTTTCTCAACAATTATCCTTTTCAATCTTTAGATATTACTATCTTAACAATTAATTTATTATATATCTTTGGATGTTCACTTTAATCATAATATTCTCGGAGAACAGCAGTTCGGTGACTAAACACGATTGCGGATCCAGAAGGGCGTTCTCGGGGCACCTAATACGTTCGGTAAATAAGTTTTAAGCGCCCGATCGAATGCTCAACTGAATCGAATTACGCCATCGATTATGAGATCAGGTTGGCGCATGGCTTAAAAGGTTGTCGATTAACGTTGACGACCTCGACCTCTGGACTCGACTGGGAAGATCCAGGGACGACCGTCGATGTTCGGCGCCGATCAAGAGACACGTAATGTCTTGCGCCAAGTACACGCGAAGCGAGACCGCACCCTGACTCTCTTACGCGATCAAGAGACACGGTAGTGTCTCGCGCCAAGTACGCGCGAAGCGAGACCGCATCGTGACTCTTTTACGCGACGCGACGAGTTGCAAATACCCGAGATGTTGAGATCTCAATAACGAGTAAACGGATCAAGTTCTAAGTAGGCTTGATCGATAGCTTGGGGTAAATTTATATAATAAAAGTGTTTTTATTTTTTCGCTACGAGCCTTACGAGCTGAGATATTGTGACGCAAAGTCTGAAATGTTAAACTTTACAATTAAGAAACGTCGTCGTCGTTGTCGTCGGACAAAAATGGCGTCTGTACCTTTCCTATTTTTGACACGAGAGGGTAGTAATGCCCGTGCAGACCGCATGCACTGCATCAGTGCACTCATGCACTGTCGCAGTGCGTGACAGTTTGTACGTACGTGTACGTCCTGCGCTCAGTGCAGATAATGCGTTCATTCAGCCGGTTCAACGCGCTGTCATACTATATTGTTTATGCGAGCGTTACTTTCTGTATATAGTAAAGGTGCGATTTCATTGACGCTGCCGCTGGTTTCTAGTGTCAATGAAATCGCACCTTTAACTTACGATAATTCCTCCGCGTAAATGGGATTTTGTAATAACTTACAATAATTCATTCCGTGTAAACGAGTGAATTATCGTAAGTTACTACAGAAGTAACGCTTGCGTAAACGTAAGTCAGTTATAACCCAGAAAAGGATAAGTGTGTGATAGTCGTGACCGTCATCGCGTCGTGACAGATAGTAAAATTAAGTATTGACCGTAGAGAGCTGATGCCAAGGAGATCTTTAAAAAGGAAGGTGTATCCACAAAATCGTACACGTACGTATATGCTGTCTTGTAAAAGTTGTCAAACTGTATGCTTTTTTACTCTTGCCGCATTCTTCCCTAAATTATGTTTATTGTTTTTTTATTCAATCAAAAATCTTAGTACTAATGTTTAAATTTCGAAGTCTAGCAGCGCCAAGTTTTCTTACAAGAAAAATGTATTTATTTTATTTTATTTTAATTAAATATGTTTATTTTGTACTGTTACTTCTTTAATTCTTTGTAATTAAAATGGTTCTTTGTAATATTAAAAATTTGTTAAAGAGAATTAAGGAGCTATTACCACTTGGGTTGGAATAGGAAGATCGTTATTGAATAGGAATACAAAGGTATCACTTAGGTTTTATTTTGTAGAAGTAGTTGCACAACAATTATTTTTCAAAGCAATATACATATTCTCTTTGCAATTGGTGCAATTTAATTTAAAAATTTTACATCTTTTTTTTGAAATACGCATGTCACTTGAGTTGAGTTAGGTAACATAATTTTGTGAAGGAGAAATAAAAGCTACCACTTAGGTTAGATTTTTGAATTTACAAAATACATTGCGTTTACTTGGCGCCTTTTTTTACCTTTTTTGAAAACGGTAATTTTGTATAGAAATCACGGATCCCGACGGAAAAAGAGGATATAGGATTCCGCGACGCGAACGGCATGGAGTTAGGTATCTAATATTTCACTCAAGTATTCGAATAACGCTCTCGCAGGACCTCCAAGTTGATGAAACGGCACGGTCCTTCGTAGTCAGTCCTTGACGAGGCCGTGACCTTCGATTCTGCTTCGGAGCCGCCAGCTCATTCCAGCCTCTGCTTTTCTTTCATTTAGTCGCGACTCTAGAGGGAGACCTGTCACTCCCTTCTGTCGCGTTCGAATGGCGGATCGAACAATCTAAAGACGTCGTAAAGACGTTCTCTTTTCAACAATCTATTTTCAGAATATCGTCAACTTTTTAATTAAATAAATCAATAATTAAATTAATTACAACCAATTAAATTCAATTATATTAAAGGAAAACGTCATTTTACAGTCAGGATTGGATCTTGGTAGTGTAATAATATTATTCGTGTAAATTTGATGTAAATTTCTTTGCCTTGAAACGGTCTTCAAACGTAGCCGATCCTTATTTTTCGCAACATATCCGACATATTCCGTATCCTATATCGTGTATCTTTTATATTCTAAGCTGTGTGTAAGTATTATTAAATTGATTATTAATTTAAAATGTGATTGTGCTATTAGCTTCAGAGGCTACGTTTCAAGACCGTTTGTAACGGCGCGTGATCTGCTAAGGCGAAGAAATGTACATAAAATTCGAAGAATATTAGTCTACCAAAATCCAGACTGACCATAAAATGGCGTTTTTCCTTAATTGATTGTATATCATGTCATATCAGTCGTGTTTCACTTATTTATTGTTCAATTATTCTTTCCATGAATACTCAACAATCATGGGTTTTAATTTTACTAATATCTTTTTAATGATTCCTTTTCCAGTCTTTATGTATTATTTCAATAATTAATTTATTAATGTCGCTATGTATATTAATGAAGACAGTGTGATCAAATTCTAAGACGAAGATAAGAAGGAAAATATTTTAATCAATAAATGAAGACGCAGTTTGCATAATTTTGTTCCGGCCACTGCGACGTAATTTATCATTTCGCGCCGCTGCGAAGGAAACTCATTCTTGTACAGGCACGTTCGTAGCATTAGTATCTACCCGCGCAACGCGTGTTATATCATGAATACATGATACACTTAGGTGGAAATGCATCTCGAGTAGCCGGCAACCGCTGGCTCGCATCCGGAAAACACCCGATGGACTCTCGGAGAGACACTTAAGTATCGATCCGATGGGAAAATGAATGACTTGTTTCGTGCTCTGGGCGTCAAGGCGAGCTAATTCGCATATTCAATCGTATGCATTAGGGCCTGGACCGGCTATTAGGTGCACGTGAAGCAGCAACATGATGTAGCGCGAGACAGCAGCCGCATAACCCGAAAACTCGATCGCTCGATTACACGCGGTTCGGTTCCCTAATATCGCGTCGAAGGTTACAGGTCGCCGTGTTATACCGACTGACGACGACCTTGCCCTTAAGCCCCTACTAAGCTTCTACGTCGCGCGGCCGTCCGATTAAAAGTCCATCGAATTTCGCGTTGAGAAAAACGACGATGGGGAAGCATCTTCAATCAACGGGCTGATTCCTGAGGTCCGGACGGGGAATGTCGGGTTTAAAATTGGCCGAAATTCTTCCGCGATAGTTTCACCACCAGGCGATTAATTCGCGAATTCCCGCGGCCCTCCCGGAAGTCGCGGGCGGAAGAATATAAAGTATAAAGTCGCGTAGGAGCGAGCGGAGCGAAGGACGCCGCTCGAGACGCTCCGGGGCGGGATAAAATCGAGAGAGGGAAAAAATGAAGGTAAGCGCGCGAGAGCGAGGCAAATGATTTTCAAAGTTTTCTCACCGAAGGTCAAGAAGATACACGGAACGAGCGCTGCGCTTCTCGACGGAAAAGAGCTTGCTACTCCTCCTCGGCGCGGCGCGGGTTATCTATATGCAGTTTACACTAACGAAGGGAGCGTCCTTGTCTCATTGTGCGCCGAGGAAAAGAGATCGTCGCCGAGATCGCCGGCGAGATCTGAACAGTCTCTTTTGAGATTCTCGGATAATAGCGACGGAGATGAAAGTGGATTGCAGCGGGGGAGGAAAGGCGAGAGATCTGGCGGAGAGGGCAAGAGAGAGAGAGAGAGAGAGAGAGAGAGGGAGGGAGGGAGAGAGGGAATACCGATAATTCTGTCGCTCTCTCCGCACTGCGTCTAAGTATCCCGAAAAATACCGCAGAATTTCCAACGCTCTGCGTTTTCACGCATTTAATACGCTCTGATTGAAAAGACTACGCATTACGAATGTGCGCCGTTTTTAAAAATATGCAAATCCGCTTAGCAGTCACCCTTAGAAGATAACTGACGCGTCCAATAATAATTGCGATCCGATAATCCTAAATCCTGCGGATCTTCTCTCCCTCTTTCTCTCTTTCTCTTTCTATCTCTTTTTCTCTCATTCTCGCTATGAGACAATCCGACGATAAATTCGAACGATACAGCTGGATCTCCGGTTTTCCGTTTAGCGTGACAGAGAATTATCGTCCTCCGAAGAGAAACTCGAGGATCCCCCGGTGCGCCTTGCTCGCCGGATTCGAAACTGCTCACGAGCCCGAATCCGGGTCTTAACCGCGAGCCCGCCAATAATGCAGTTTGCCGTTGCGCCACTTCGGAAAAATCCTTTTCGTACGATTACGTTTATACATCGTCCAGGCCCCGAAAGCGTTGCGCGTTGTGTCGACGAGGTGGCTCCCCGAGAGTTCGTTTAACTTTTTCCCCACTGGCGTTTGCCAATGGGAAAAAAAGTCGATACTCGAGCCTGCATAGTCATCGCGTACTGCAGTTGGATCCATCGACGACGGCTTGAGATTTATGATCCGATCCCCTCGAAGTTTTTGAGCTGGGCTTTCTCCTCTCTGCCATTGTCCCAATCATCCTTCCGCTGCATCGCGATACGGCTTGCAATCTTGTACCGTGGATAAGGAAGGTAATCTCCAGTCACGTGAATCCGCCAGGCATACGAGAATATAATACGGCGGAATATAAGGCAGCTATTTTGACGGGAGTTATCGAGCCCGATACGCGGGGGAGAATGACAGTTAGCTATGTTGACGTCGCATTATGATTTTAAACATTGATATTTTCCGTCCCTTCGCATTTCATTCCGCGAGGCTATTTTCTTTTATGGGATGGTTATATTAAGAATGTGATAGGACAAAGTACGAGGTATCTATCTTGGCAATAAACGTGAAGTGTAAATATGGGAGAAAATTATCTGTCGCGATTTTGTGTTTCTTTGTGACGTATGTGATTGAAGAGAGTCTTATAATATTAAGAAAGTTTTATAGATTTGTCAAACGTTTTCTAAATATTTGATTATATTTATTTTATCATTTTAAAATTATTTTAAAATTATTTTTTTGTTTTTCTTTTGTTATTTTTAATGTTATTGTTTTTCTTGTTGTTATTTTTAATTATTACTCCATTTTATACAAGCGGCAGTGGAATTATTGATCATTTTAGAGTTTGCTGGATTAAAGTTATGGAAACTGAACTTTTTCAGTTTTAGATAATATGTTTTCTCTAACTTTGTTTTCTCTAAATTTCAATATTTTAACACCAAACTTAATTATTAAATTAAATATCAAATTTAAATCTAAAAAATTTAAATATCAAATTTAATATATCAAATTTAAATATTTATACAAATATTAAAGTTTAACAAACAATATAAAAATAAATAGTGTTGATTAAATTCACTAAAAAAAAATTTACTTCAATGTATCAGAAAATTTTCTTGTATGTACAAAGATTAATATTATTTAGATTTATTCTGCTGATGTGTGATCTATAAAATAGAAAGAAATAAACTGATTAAAACAGACTGTTGGCGTAATTGCAACATTTTAAACAATATAAAATTTGCAACTTTATAATTGAGAACATATGAGTAAATGAGAATAACCCAGGTATGATGAGACTTGATAAATTGTAGGCAAGGGGAAGGGACTAATCGAGATTCTAATTGAATTTGCCGGGGTAGTCGTGTTGTCGATAACATTATACGATGCTGAAACGAGAGGATAGGGGGATCTTTTTAACTAATTTCGGCTGACGAACATTTGGTAACTAACCGCCGGTAGCACGACGAGAGTAATGGCCGGTAGTAAGATTAGAAAGAAAATTTCGGACGATTCGTTTCACTGAACGTCCTTGAAAGTTAATTCAATTAGCCGCTTAGCCGTCGCTCGCAGTAACGTCGTTGTTCTAGAAGCCGGAAATTTGGGTAATTTCGCCGGAGTCATACGATCCTACGTAATCAACGAAAGACGACAGCGGTGGGCGTCGCGCCTGCAAAAAAAACGTAAACGAAATCAAGCTGACGAATGGAGGAGACGTACAAGACGAATGACGTCGTATGGAAAGGAAGAGAGATAGTAAAGAGGATGGGGAGAATTACGATCAAGTGGAAGAGAGAAAGAGATTAATCGGGGCTGCACACACGAGGCACACGCGCGGCTGTATTTGTCTCGAGTGTGCGTCGCAACGCCGCAATTGATCCGTCGGGCTGACAGTGAGTAGATACGCCTTCGCTCTTCCAAAATTTATGCCGTAATAGTAACATTTACCCATGCATCTCACGGTGATGTCAGTCTTACAAGGAAACGCATGGAAATAACGTCTTCCTCTGATTTTGATGCGCTTTTAAAATGTTGTATTCTAGACCACAATAAGAGACATGTGTTTTCTTATACGCGCACTTTAAGAGTGTAAAACATTCCTTCGAAAAAAAAATTGGTTTCTTTCTTTGAGAGCAAATATTGTCAAAACTATAAAAGATGGAAACATTTTTTAACAAAAGTAGAATGGTCTCGAGACTACTTTAAAAAATAATGATTAAACTTTTTTAATTTTTTACTTTTTTATATACCTCCACTATTTAATGTTAAATTTAGAAATTTTTTTATGACCAAATTAAAGATTATTTCATTATAAAAATTTAATCGTATATAATAAAGTAATTTTCCAAAGAATTATTTTTGAGAATTAATTACAAACGCATACTATCCGTATCCGATTCTTCACGCAACATATTCCGTTATCATCTTTCCGTGATAGGTGATGACAATGGGGACAAACACATTTCGATATATTATATAATCACGGAAGTTTTTATCGCGCATAGATAGATGTATAGCAAGGCCATGTAGTGAAGATATTATATATAGGCAATAATTGTAGAACATCCATCGGGCCGACACTCGTTGAGTAATCGTTTTCCTGCTTGACCCGATCAATCGTGCGATCTTCTTGATCAGTATAAATTATTGACGTTGTTGAATGTATTATACAGTGTTCGACGCGTTTAAATGGTGACGGATAGAACAACATTTACATGTAATAATCGAATATGTAGTAAGGTCTTGGTATATCAAGATATACAAGGTTAAAAATGATCCACACAAAATGCACGTGCAAAATGACAATTTATTTTGGAAATAAATTATGCAAATTATGTACATTACAATTTGTTAATTCTTTACGGAAGTATAGAATATTATATGAACTCCAACACGACCTTGTTACGGCTCCACGCTCCATCTCTCTTTGATTGATTTCTAATCTTATGAGCCTTTACTATTATATTTATGCATATTTCTAATGCTACGCCACTAGTGAATTATGTAGACACATGGAATACATGTTGCATTTATATTTATTATGTTTGTTATTTCATGTAAAAATGAAATTAGTATCTTGTAACGACATCGTAGCTGTCGTTTTTCTATGTTATGTTATTTTAGTTTAAAAGAGAAATCAAATCGCTAGCGGCTAGAAAATTGAAGGTAAAAAAAATGAATAATTATAAAAATGTACGAAGTAAAGTCAGTACAATATAGATATACATATATCGTTGGATAAACAATAGTATAAAATACTCTTGTTAGTTTAATACATGACATTTTATCGTGTATCTTAGCGACTTTGTAAGTAGGTATATACTAATATTGAAAAGAACCTCCCCCATTTTATTAAGGGGTTTTTGGCCATGAACGCACACTTGACTTCTATATGCATTTGTAGAGGAGGTTGACAGACATAATAATAACATAGTCTCAAGTCTCAAGTCTCAAAAACGTGGGGAACGACCTTTCTAGGGTGAATTTTGCATATTATATATAGTATTACATATTATCACATGTAATATTAGCTAATTAGCACTAAAAATGTTACTAAAAATGTAGATTCTTTCTATTAATGTTTATAGCTCTCATACAATTTTACTTTTAGTTTTTTAAATCAATTGTTACAAGAGCTCTCTGCCTTTACTATACATTTAATTGTTATATAAATGTTGTTTTAGCTGTGCGTGATAAAAACTTCCGTGATTATATACTTATACATACACATATACGGAATGTCCGTGAAATGCATTTGTTTCCATCATCGTCATCTTCTATCACAGGAAGATGCGAACGAAACATGCCGCATGAAGAATCGCATGGACGGATGCAAAATAATATGCGTACAGAAGCGTTTGTAATTAATTCTCGAAAATGATTTTTTGAAAAATAATTTTATTATATATAACTAAATTCACACATAATAAAGTAACTTTTAATTTTGTTAAAAAATTTCAAAATTTTGAGAACAAATGGGGATAAGAGGTGGGAGTATTTAAAAAAGTATAAAAATTGTTATATCATTATTTTAAAATCATTCAACTTTTACTGCAAAAAATTATTTTTCTATCTGTTTTAGTTTCGACGATGTTCGGTTTGAAAGAAAAAAACTGATTTTTTTGTGAAAAGGGTGTTTTATCCCCCAAATTGGTCACATATAAAAAAATACGTGTTCTTTTGGTCTAGAATACAACATATCAAAAGCTCATCAGAATTGGAAAGGGAAACTTCTGCGTGTTTTCTTGTTAGTCACGAATGCGTTTCCACGCCGGTAAACATTTGGTTTTCAATTTGACGTACAATACAGATACGCAAATACGCGACTAAAAATATAATGTTCTATTAGATGTAGATATTGTAGATAAATGTCTAGCGGGTATGTAGTGTCAAAAAAGTAAAAATGATTAATTATAGTAAAAACAAAAGAACGATATAGTCGCGGAATTAATTAAAATATTTAAAAACTTTATGAAAGTATATACAAGAAGAAAAAGAGAAAGAGGTTAGACATGCAAAAGCAACATAATTTGTACATTATAGAGGATTCTGAATCAAAAAAGTCTAAATAATATATTTCTAAAATAATAAAGGTTTGAACAATTTTTTATTATTTTAGAAACACTCGATCAATTTCGTGCGTTACTGTATGTTACTCCATTGAGTACTTCGTATGTGACAATTGGACACTTTCTATCAAAATCTCTATATTCTATACTCGGTCAAGTGTAGCACAACGTGTTTTGGAAGTTTATTTGTAGCCTGTGTCTGATATTGGAGAAAAAAGATGTCCTCTCCTGCTATTTGTTATAACCTTACAAGGTTACATAAACCTGTGAGAAATAAAACGAATGGTCTCCATTGGGCAAGAAACAAGGCCATATAATAATGCATAACACAAGTACAAGTAAAAACGCTGCGCTAAATTCCCAGAAAGATGAACTTTGCTTATGACGAATTGAGCAAAATCAACGATTGCGACTCATAGCGCAGTTATCTTCTCCAAACAATCCAGAAAAATTCTTTAAAACTGGCAAGTTTCATTACCTCGAGGACAGTCATAAAGTATTATCGAACAGTCATTATCAACGAATCAACATCGATAATTTAGGAACAAATTAATGAGGCGTGATCTCTTATCATTCGTGAACGTTAAGACAAAAAATTATAAACTGAACATTTAAATTAAAATTGTAAGAGGACCACTACAATTCTATCATTAAAAAATAATATTTATAAAATTTGAAAATTACTTGAGAGAATCTTTTCAAAAGTAGTTTCAAGTGACGATCCTTTTACTGCGATACTTCACGGGCACAACACGTTGTTAAAACTAAGATGGCTAAAGCGTTAAATCCATTTCGATCTTTAAGAAATATTTATTTGTTTTTCTAATAAGACATGTTATTTCTTTTACAATTTTAGATAAACGATAATTAAAGAACGTTTATAAAATTTTTGAGCCAACATTATAAACTAACTTAAAAATGCAAATTAATATTACATACAATTTAATCCTTAATAAAATTTTAATTTAAAGTACAGATAATATTAACAAAATATTTAAGATTATTTAAAAGTATAATATGTTAATAATTTAACATGTGATGATAAAGTGAATTAAAGAGCGTTATAACTTTGCGAGAGGTATGTAGAATATTTTAGAGATGCTCATCGGTGCAGTTATTTCATTTAAGGAAAGAAAGCGAAACACTTGCCGTCATTTGAAGACAGATATTCAACATGAAAAATTCAGTCGACAAAATTCCGTCACGAGATAAGAAACACCTGCTACAAAAATATTTCAACGCCAATGGAGTGAGCTGCGAGATTCCTTTAAAATTACGTATCTTCGCTATCTCATATTTTCTGTATGCCTTATTTTCAACGGTACCGTGAAATTAATCAGACATATTTTGATGATCTATATCTTTATAATCGCTTGAATTGTGCTATTATTTTCACCATAAAAAAATTCAATAATCTGAAGGAAAGTATTAACATTGTATAGGAGGACAATAGTATTAATTTAATTAATAAATTTATTTATTTCTTTTAATTTAGTGTTAGTTAATATAAAACAATATTATAGGGTCAGGTATTTAAAAGGGGAAAATTTTAGATAAATATTGAATAGGAAAGATGGAGTGCGTTGTTAAGTCTGAGGTGTGGTAATATGGAAGAGAGGAATTAATATTGATTAAGGGAGGAGAAAACGTTATGTGTATTTTGTGGGCAAGGACAAGATTGTAGGAGTCATTACAAAGAGGAGTGTTGTAGGACTAAGGATTAATTTAAGGAGTTAGGTAGGAATAAAGAAGAAATATTGGAACGAGTATGGAACAATGAATTTTATGAATTGAATAATGTAAAAGGAAATGTGCTAAAAAAATTGTAGAGGAAGAGGGAGAGTAATAAAACAAAAAGGAATAGGTGGTAATAAGTATGAAGGTAATAAATACATCATATGGATTGTACGCGTATGTTAAGGAAAAATTGTAAACCAATTCCACTTCTTAGCAATGTAAGCTAAAATTAATAAATTATTAGCATAAAACAATATTTATAAATAAATAAATATTTCATTCACATAATTTAATTTTATACGAATAACAAAGTTTACGATTTATACATTTGTGAAAAGGGTAGAAAAAAAACAGATGTCTCGAAAACTACTTGAAACATTAGGAAAGTTCTTTGAAAATTTTATATTCTGCGTAACAATAAAAAAAATTGTATAATGTGTGTGTCTAACGATCAAATGACAATAAACCAACTAGAATAAATTATATGTTGAAATATCAATTAAGTGTCAGATGTAGATATGTAACTGTTAAAAAATTAAATATATGTCAGTTAAAAGCATTGAATAGTGAAAACATTAAAATACATTTAAAAATATTGTATACGGGGTGTATGCATAAACGAAAAAGAGGGTGCTGTTTCCAAAGCGTATTGTGCTCATCAGACTGACGTGAAATATTCATGAAACGCGTTCCCTTCCGAGTTACGGCCACTTTTGGCACTGACTCCACGTCAGTACAGCAACAGGACGTGTTTGTTGACAGCGTCAAAACTGTGCAAACGTAATGTGTCCCTTTCCGGTTACAGTTTTAGTTTTGCTTCTGACACATCAGGAAATTTTGAGAGCGCACGTGTGTTTTCGTGGAACATCCAGTTCTGCGACGTATTGGACGCCCATAAAGGTCATCTTGAATACCTCTTATAAAAAAAAATTCACCAATTCTTTACTATCCTTGTTCATTTGTTATATTTGAATAATTTGATTCATTGTAGAATTCATCATGAATTCAACACGCTGGGCATAATTTCTTTATCGTGCATACGGATTTGCAAAATGTTGCTTTGCCGAGTGCTGACAAATTCTTTTGCACAAGCAACATAAAAATCTAATTACAATTTAGTTGATTATATTATATTATTACTGTGTGTTATTTTAGATTCTATTCATAACTTGGATAAATATTTCGTCTTTTTTTTCTTTTTCTTTTTTTTTTTTTAATGTAATCGCATTATGCATCAGGAGTTTAATGCTATTTAATCAGTTTACGATCGGAGCGCTCGGCTTTCTCGTTTTCTTTGTACATTATCGTTTCGTCGTTTCGCAAACTTCTTTCTTAGTATATGGGTTTGCAAAATATTGTTTTGCTGCCAAATTTAGTTTAATACTATTACTATTATTTTAGAGATTCTATTTATAACTTTGACAAAGATTTCATCTTTTTTCCCTTTAAAAATTATCGCATTATGCATCCGGAGTTTAATGCTATTTAATCAGTTATCAGTTTACGATCGGAGAGCACAGTTTTCTTGCTCTTTGTACATTATCGTTTCGTCGTCTCGCAAACCGCTTTCTTAGCTTCGGATTTTGATATAAGCGCAATAAACGTGAACGATGCACTGTTGTACATACAGCGTGTACGGCAGAATCGCTTGGCGACATTTGGCCAAGGGGGAGGAAATGGGGATGGGGGAGTCCCGCGAGGGCGCCGAGTCGGCGATGCGAGCGATGCCAACGGTGGAGGAGGGAGGGGGGAGATGGGGTGGGGTTTACGAATTCATCGCGGCGCGCGTATTTCGGCGGAAAACGCACAGCAGGAGGAGGATGGACACGCGCGACGCGCGACCGCTCTATGCGGAGCAGCCCCGCGCGCGTCGTCGCGCGCGCTGTCATCGTCGCCAGCACTCTTCCCATTTTCCCAGTTTCGCTCGCAATAGTCTCACTCGGCGTGGCTGTGGGGGCTAGTGCGCGAGCACACTTGCATGCGGGTGTGCATGTGCCGCTGGATGTTAACGCTTGCGCAGTCGTCGAGCATCGCCAGCAGACAGCTCGGCCGCGACGGGTGCATCTCGCGGCAGTTCGCGGTCGTCCTCTAAGCCAGGTCCATTGGTCGCTCCAGCATCCCCCGGCCGCGGCAAACACACGTTTTCATACATATACTCTTCTACATCCTCGTTACGACCCTCGTCATTTCCCTCGTCTTTTCGCCGTCTAACTCACTTAGACCGATCACTTAGACCCTCCCTGCAACATTTTTCACCCTTGATCGAGTCATTCCGGCGATCCGGAGGGTACTTCCGGTCGGATGGACTCTGGCACACGTGCGAGTCGCGCTCGGCCGGATCGCGTATGTTTCCCGACGACCGATCCACGCGCGTAAATATCCACGATCTCCGAGAGATCGATGCCGATTTCGACAATTTATCATCACTGTCATCTGATCGCGCCGGAAATTGTTCTCCACCGGCGTTGCATTGTGATCCCCGACGACAATCGAGCGCCCGTTTCCGGGATCGTTCGCGCGAATCTCTCTCGTACGTGAGTTCGATCGGTCGGCGATTGGCGCGCGGCCCGAGTGCGGGAAAACCTGCGGAAGAGGCTGCCGAGTGAAAACGAGGCGACCCGGACGGGAAGGTCGCGGGCGAGCGAGTCGAGTTGGCCTCAGGGTTCGTCGACACGACGCGGACGGCGAGCGCGCCGTGGAGGAAAAGAGACGGCGGTAACGACGACGACGACGACGACAACGGCACGCCGCGTTAACGTTTCGGCTAATGGTCGAAACGCCGATCCGTCACTTCACGCTCAAGTTCCCGATGCTGCAGCCACCGTCTCCCCTTCTGGAGATGGCGTCCCTGCGACTACCGGACTCCGAAGAGTTTGACGTTGACACGCGCCGCAGGAGTAATAACGGCAACGTGCCGGGTACCACGACAGTCGCGACCGGGCCGCCGGGTACCAGCGGCACTCTGCTGCAGATGCGGAACGACTTGGGCGATTACCTTAACAACCTGATCACTGAGGCGATCGCGACGACGAGCCCGCGTGCCACTATGGACGACCAGGTCCACCATGGGCTGTTCAACGCCAGCAAGAACCTGTCGGCGCCGATCGAGCACGCGCCCGATCGGCTCTACAGACACAGCATGGCCATGTCGGCGGTCTACTGCGTGGCCTACGTGGTCGTCTTCGTGGTCGGCCTGATCGGCAATAGTTGCGTGATCGCCGTGGTGTACCGGTCACCCCGCATGCGGACCGTCACGAATTTCTTCATCGTCAATCTCGCGGTCGCCGACGTGCTCGTCATTGTCTTCTGCCTGCCGGCCACGTTGATGAGCAACATCTTCGTCCGTGAGTATATTAAGACACTTTTTCCCCTTACGTTTGGAGGGTTGTTTCTACTTGAGGCTATAAATTTAAAAATTTATGGCGTGAACGAGGTTTCTAATATTTTTTTAGGTCCAAAAAAAACGTAACATGTTCTCCATATGTCATTTTTCAATTATCGGTTTTTTTATGTCGGTATTTTATTTCTGTGTTATTTAAAATTGCATGCTATTTTTAATATTTGTCAATAGATTTAATTAGCATTGATCGCGGGTTTAGAATAATAACTTGTAAATCATGTCCTATCCCTACGCGAAGCACGGAGGAATGTTCCTTCGAGCATAACGAAAATATTTATGAGTCACCCTTCATTGCCAAGTGCGCTCCATTTAAAAGAGGGAGGAGATTCTCAAGGGCAATTAAGTGGCCGCACACAATGCGTACGATCTGTACATCCAGAGAATCAACGTTGCGGAATCTTCGTTTCAACCCCCTCGGCCAGGCTGAGCAAGGGGGGCTGGTCCCGGGCTAGAGGGGGAGGGTGATGGTGCATTCCCTTCGTATTACCGAATCGATCCCTTCGCGTCTCTCTTTCCCTCTGCCGTCGTTTGCACTCGAGGCAGCTCTCGAGTCCCGCTCTCGCCGCCGTCTAATTCTCGACGAATCGACAGCCGAATCGCGAATAATCGACTCGCTCCCTTGGATAATAACGCCCCCCAGTGAGTTAACGTCGACGGAACATGAATTACGAGACCGTGGTGAGAAACGGTCAAATCGCGTGCAAATTTAGACGTTACGTCGATGAGCGAGAGTGGACGCCCCCCAATCCGACGTAACGCAAACAGACCGCAGACTTACGGCACCGATCGCAATTTGAGCAAACAAAACGTCGTATTTGCATTTCCAAGCATCACGCGGCTGACGCTCGAAAAGAGGGAAAAAAACAGAAGGAAAAACACGTGCCTTGCCGCTCTTTAGAAAATCAGCGGATCGTAACCGGCGTAAACTCCGTCTCTGTTAATACGCGCGTGAAAATCGTGCGGTTTCCACGCGTCGATTACGAACCGCGTACGAGCTTCCAATTAAGTTTCGTGCTGTAAGTACCATGAAAACTCGCGTTTTTTCGCGTACCTTCGAGCGGTAAGCTGCTGTAAAAAATTGGTGCGCTAATTTCATAATATCTCAATATTAGAAAATCCAACTACTCTCTTTTAAATTAAATTACCAGTAATAGTATATTTGCGGTAATTTTAAATGATACGTGAGATCCTTATAAAAGTTGTTTTTGATCATTTTTTCTAGTATTGAAATAAATCCTAAGATGTTTAAAAAAATGTAAAATATTTCTAACGAAAGCGGGGATAAGTTGTAAAAGGAGTTTATACATTAATTAATAATACTCGCTAATTTCTGTCGCTATTTCTTTGACCTTGTACGTCAAATTTTTCCGGAGCTCTTGTTTTCTTATTTTCGATTATACGCGAGATATCACTATATAACGCCGTTTCGTTTTATCTCTAGCTTATATAAGTACGTATTTTAAGTAGAGGCATTTGCAATTTTAATTTCTACCATACAACGCGTGTCACGTGAAGTGAATGTGGCATACGTGTGGTCAACGGGAAACACCTTTCTGCCCTTGCCAGACTTATCTGTATAGCGCATATTTCGCCAGTTGCGCATAAATATGTACATACCTGCATACATACATGCATATATATATATATATATATATATATATATATATATATATATATATATATATATATATATATAATACAATATGTGTAACATAATAACGTATATATAAAATTTATAATACATATAAATATTATATATACTTATTATCTAAATATTATACATACGTGTAATCTATTAGAAATTTCTAATGTTTTCCATATGGTCTGGAAACGCGCAACCAACGGCGTTACTTTTCGTAATCGCCCCTAGATTTATGAACATAGAAGCAGCCGCGTGTCTACACGTGGCCACGCGTTGTGCAGTATATTTGCATAATTACGGTAGCGAGACGCGCGATCCTAAGGCGCGCAATCGTAAACGGGAACGTAAAAGCGCGTTTTTACGATTTCGTATTTCGTTTCCTATCGACGACAAGACGGTTTATCGGCAGTTACCCCGCGGGAATACGCTATTAGGCCCGTGAGATTCTCTCGGCTATCTCGAGCTAGGCGTTGCCAACGCCGAGGAATGTTCACTATCGCATCCATTCGATTAATCCGCGATCAAAGCCGTCTTGTGTATCGCGAGGCATCCCTCTGATTAGAGGATCGATCTGGCGAAGACCGCCGACTGCGTTCGCAGACGCGCGCCTGATATTTTTGTCTGTCTTGGTTGCTTTTGCAGGCAGAAATAAGAACTTCGCTGCCCCCCTAATTTTCTACCGAACGTCTTCCGGTGGTAGACAAAAATCTACATTCGCTAAACCTCGACGTTATTTTTCCCGATGTACTGAAAACCTATTGAAATAAATCTACTTGCACACAACGCATACTCGCGGAAAATTTAATTAAATGTAAAAGTTAAATGTAAAAAAATGCTATATCGCTGTATTCTTCACATTTGATTTGCATAATGCGATTATGCGAGCCTGCCTTGATAAATCTTGGAAGCGTAACGTGTTTTCGCAAAGTATGAGCGAGTGTAATCTAACGAGAACTCTGAGCGTTCGGTGGAACTTTAAAATTATCGGTGGTGCTGAGAGAGATAAAATAGAATAGCACCGTCTTCTTGCCAAACACGTTGTGTTCGCAATCGTTTGATTGAATACAGTAAAAAATTTTGTGTTAAATTTAACACATTTCACATGTCCCAATTTATCCACTCAAATTTTCGTGTTAATTTAACATAAAGCAAATATGTAAAAAAATAACAAACATAATATGTAAAAAATTAACATAAAAATTTAACATTTAGACGCTTTCAGAAATCAAAGTTTATGTTAAATTGACATCTCTATAATGTTAAATGTAATTAAGATAAGATGTTATTTTAACATTTAAGAGAAATATTTATTTTTAGTTTTGATCTTTTTTTGATGAATAACATAAGAATTATGTCAATTTAACACATAGTAGGTAACTGTTATAAAAAGGAAGATAACACAATTTATCTGTTCACTTTAACATATAAAATATATCACCAAGAATTCATGCACTTACATATATAAATTGTGTTATTTTAACTCTTAAAAATGGTTAATATTAATTTAACATAGAAAAGTTAAGTAACACAACAACGATATGTTAAATTAACATACAACTGTGTCAGAAATTTAACACAAAACTTTCTACACAGAAAAATTTTAACACAAATACAAAATGTTTTTTACTGTGAAGGCATTGCTAAGAGCGTCCTTGTTTTTGATTAATCCGGGAACGAGCGCCTGGTGATTTTTATCCCACGTCACAGTTAACTTTAATGTGCTTTTTTTGTGTGTTTTAAATATTTCTTTGGTATCTTCTTACTTTTTTCAGAAAATGTTGAGTAAATCTTTATACATATTGTCCTAAAATACTAATAAGTTATAGAACAATCAAAAATATCTATATAATATGTAATCAATAACAATTTTTGATTGGGGTGTAAAAATCACCCCGGACACCCATTTCCGGGTTAAGAGACATGGTCATCGAGCCAAATGGTTTATCACGAGAAACTCATCACGCGGCATTACGTGTGCAAACGTCGCGCATACGTTCGATGCATCTTGCACCGGGCGGGCATAATGACGCGCTATATAACGCGCCGGTTTCGTTTTCGTTCGTGGAATACGCAACGAATTTCGCGCTATTGATCCCGGTATAGTTCCACCATCGCTACCGCTGACTTGTGCCGCTATTACTGCCCCTCGTCGATTATTTACGAGACAAAAAGTAGAATGTGACTGCGCGCCGAAGGTGTAAGTGACTGTGCCTCGCGATAATAGGTCGTTATCGATAAAGCTGATAGCGCGCGCGGGTCACTTCGAGAAAAGTCGTTCGTTCTCTTCCGGATGAGAGACTCCGCTGGCTGCAAGAGAGAGCTTTCTCTCGAGGAGCAATCTCGTTTCTATGAGAGCCACGTTTAATTTTCCAGCTCCCCTGTGCTTTATAGAGCGGCACGATTTACGGGGCGAACGCGGTAGATCTGGTGGATGTATACGCCGCGCGCGTTTAAAAAATGTCTTTGCGGAAATGACCGCTTCTCGCGGGACTACTTGAGATAGCAAATTAATAATAGAGACATGGCTTTTTCTTACGAAGAGCGTGTAGTAAGCTTCGTAAATACCCTGATTTACATGATGAATATTTATTGAACCTATTACTCTATACGTTGTAAAGAAAAGATAATGAGTAACTATAACCATTAACGTATGACAGGTGTTACATCTTACAAAGGCAAGGATAAGAGATTTGCGACGCGTTAAACGGTAGTTAACGATCGGTCGTCTGGTTCTTTACGCGAATACTTAAGTGCTTCTTGTCAAGAATAAACAAGAAGCAACCTGGGGATATCTACAAAATAGTTTATGACATGTTCATGATGCTCGTAAAAGCAACGTGCGTTAATGTGCGCGTACATATATACTCGCGCACGTATTTCTCGCGCGGCGGAGAAGAGACGCTTCTCGCTCCTTTTGCTTTGACATGGAAATTGGCAACGATCTCGGGGACTCTAGACTAACGACACGGTAAATCGAATTACCTGCTTTCAGAGTCGATCACCAGACCGCGAGCTCAACGTAAATAAAATCACATTTGCCAATTCCCGCGAATTGTCGTGAACGAATAATAAGTTCGCCCGATCGGAAAAGCTGCGGTATTTAACGCGGCCTCGTTTAATCTCATTACAGCGCTCATTAACTTTCGTGATGTGACCGATATCTGCAGTATGACTATGTACAATATACATATATATTTATTTATTATAAATTAAACGTACATGCATTTTTAAGAAAACCATTTTTGTAAATTGTTCATATCAATTGTATGATTTTCTTCATTCGATATTGAATAATACTTTATTTAATAGTGTTCCACTTTCTAGGAGCGTATGCTGAACGGTTAAGCTGGGGATATTATTATCCGCACTCATGGTTATATACCTAGAAAAGAAAGAACGATCGAACGCTCTTGTTCAATTGGTCATCGTGAAGGGGATTTTCATCTCTCTTCGCCGCAAATCACGTTTTTACGGCCTTGGGTGGGCAAAGGAGTCTTGACATAAGTAAATCGCGGTTGCGTCAACATTAATTCTATAACGGGAGTATCATTAATTATGCTTCGGGTCACGGTGAGGAGAGAAACAGAGCCGCGGAGGAAAGTCTTATCGGGGCACTCGAAGCGGGTGGTTTTTCCGAAGTGGCTGGCAAAGTGGCGAGCGCCTCTCTCCTCGACGCCGCGCCGCATCTCGCAAAGTCCCGAATTGCAAATACTTCTATAATAAAGCGGCGATACAAAACCGCGCTGTCGTTAATCAACGCCCGCATCTTCTTGCGTGCCATCTCGGTTGCGGCGCAAAATGTTTTTCGGCAACAAGCCGCATTCGCGCGATTTAAGGCTCTTCGTCGGCAAACCGATAAATCCGCGGCCGCAGGAATCTGCTCGGCATAAATTTCGCCCGGAGTCGTTTTTTTTTGTTTTTATTGCAACGGAGATGCGCCAATACCGTGACACGGTGATGTACGAGGATCAATGGCAGCTTTGTTTTTTGCGCTCCCTACTCACTTCTTTTAATCTCCTCGCGCTGTATCGATTAATTCTTAAGCACTGACACGGAAATACGTTGCAATGTCTCATTCTGGATATTAAAAAATTTTTATAAAATTTAAATAGCTGGGATATTGTACCACAAATACTTACCCCGTCGGCCGCTATGCGCGGGCTACTAAACTCTTTATCTTCCGTACAAGACTATCATAAAGCATGTCGAGTCCGAGCTTGATGTTGGCGACCACAAAGGACGGAGGCATTTCGCGAATGTTGTCGAAGCGCGGCGTTCCAGATAGTTGTTGCGCTATATACACACGCCCCGCGTAGTTATCACACAGAGATGCGAAACGGCTGTATCCACAGCTACGCGGGCTGGCGCGGATAGTGTGCGTGTATATGCGCGGCACCAGGGTGAACGCCCCGAAGTGACCGCCTCCCGCACCCTCCATTATACCGGGGCTTTCTCTCTCACCCCGTCGCCGTCGGAAACTAGAGCTCGCTGGCTCTCCGCGCGCCGCCGGCTTCCGGTTCGATCCTTTTATTCCATGCTGAAATCCTCCCAGACACGCTTTTTCGCGCCCCTCCGTGCGTAGCGCCTATTAGCAACTTTTACCGTTCATCAACGTCATTTAGCGGAGATCCGCATAAGGGCGATCTGCTCCCTTTCGAGCCTCAAATATCCTTCGCGTTTGAGGATACTTTGTACCCTCGATTCTCGAATATGTTAAACGCTCGAGAGGTCGTCCAATCGTACCAGCATTAAAAATAAAATTACTTCAATTATAGATTTATCAGGGGAAATGGGGTTACTTCAATTATGGATTTGCAAGAATAAGAAAACGGATAACTCAAGTTTAAAAGCACAGAAAAATAGGTTACTTTAATTATAAATCTGCAAGCAAAAGAAAAAAGATAGATAATACGTTTCTTGATTCGTCATGAGTGTCATGACCTACGTATATTTCTTTAATTTAACTTGTTATCATCACCAATCTAATACAAATGTTTAACTTTTTATTAAATATATATAATCAATAAAATCGCAAAAAAGCAAGCATATATAGTTTTTACACACACACAAATAAAAATTTGTACAATATGTTTTAATTTCTGTTCAATGGTATACACAAGTAACGCATTATTTTGAATGAGTTATTTTAATTATTATATTGTTTATCGGCGATCCTAATTGGAAGTAAATCGCGGTATTCATCTTAAATCCCTAGGAATTTTGTGCTTTGAAGTATCTATGACATTTGTGTTTCGATATAGAAGTACTATGTATAACAGAGAGTTTCGATATGAAACATTCAGAAGTCGAGAAGTTGCCTTAGATGTCCCGTCACTGATGCCATTTGCCTTATTGACAATTCAATCGACGCCGAGTGTACAGTAACGTCATCGATTTACGATTGAGTGTAGTTCTGAAGGTTCCTCGATCAACTTTGTTTGCTTATTTACCAGTTATGTTCTCTGTTATTTACGAGTTTTTTGTCGTCGCCGCGATTGTCTACTTCCCCAGCCTATGATGTAATTGGTAGCTACGCTTGTCGACAGCACAGAAGCTTTTCTATGCACATCATCCCGCATTTAATACTCACTTTCGTAGCGTGTGAAATAAAATTAGCTTCTTCGTAAATTGTTAAACTGAACTTTCGCTTAAAACGTAAGGTTGGATGAAAGAGGATGTATGCTGTACAAATTGTGCCGTCATTTCTATTATCGACTCGTTTACTTTTACACGAAACTAAAATTGGTTTTCGCTAATTAATGTTGTTAATAAATCGAGGTTCGTCTAAAGTTAGATCGAGAGATTTATTGTATAAACATCTTATCGACATTTTGTGTTCCTTCTAAACAAGGTTAAAATTAGTTTACCGCGTAAGTAACGCTGCGAATAAATCGAGGTTTGTGAAATCATATTAGATAATATAATTGATGTAAAATGAAAAGGCATTTGGTCAATAAAAATGTCAACGTTTTTATTTGACGTCTCTATTTGCGTAATTGATTATTGTTAACAACAGGAATATGACGAGGTTGTGAGAAGCAATATTATTCTGAACGATGTTTATCCAATGAGGACAGCTGTACTGCATCAGGAATGGAAATGCACGAAAGACAAAAGTTGATTTATACCGTTCCTCGTCTATTTTCCCTCTCTTGCGCGAAGCGAGAATTCGTCGCGGCCTCGACGGGATTTCCGACCGAACGAACGCGACAAATTTAAGAAAATGAGAAACAACGTCACGCGCGCGATGTTTTCTCAGCTGGAACACGTAGATCCAGAACGGTGTACACAATTGGTACAATCGCCTTGTAATCGAATACGAGCGCGAATGTCGCCATCGGGACGCCGTATAATTACAAACGCGCTATTAAGCGGACAATGCGCGATGTCGTAAAACATCTGAAGTTAATACAGTGCGATTCAATGTGCGTTCTCAGAAAACATTATAGGCGTGAAGTGAAAAATTTTCATTCAACTTTATTCAATTTCGGTAGCAACGTAAATTAATGTTCAATATTATTGTAATAATAATAAGTTGTCGTGAACATGAGCAAAATTCGATTGTAAAATTTGGTTAAAGATTTAAGCACATGTCAAAATTTTGCTCTTTTCTCAGCAAAAAAATCTAAACTTGCAATTTTGTAACAAAATAAATTACAAGATATTCTGAAATGTCGATCTTTCGAACGTTAATTTATAGTTGAACGAATTCTTAAGGTAACCTCGATTTTTCTTTAATTAAATTGCCGAAAATATAATCTCTAAATGACTGCAAATGAAAGACTTTGCGCGAAATAAGATTTAGGTAAGTTTCAATGAATATAAAGTAACTTTTACTTCAGCAGTGTCTTAATTCAAAGCTTTGTTACCGAAATAATTAATAGTGAAGAATTGCGTGAGCAAAGACTGATTTAAACTTTGTAAAAAAAAAAGAAATTACCTAGTTACCTACGTCCCATCTGTGTATACCTAAAATGCTAGTCAGTAAAATTTCGCGAAATTTATTGCAAGGGAAGGTCGAGATCGCGGGATTCAACGGTAAATTTGACTTTGAAATTAAGATTAGAGGTTCTCCGAGTTACTACCTGTATATATAATATTGGGACGCTTTGTGCACGTCGAGTTATATAAATTGAGTCGATAATCTCGTGTGTACATAATGGTGTGAAATGAACTGCGATCACCTTGACTTGTATGTGAGAGAGTTATCTGTATAACTTATGGATTTATCTATATATGCATCATTCTATCGCGCGCAAGTTTCCCAAGTTTGCGCATCGTTTAGAAATTGGAGAGGAACCGCACACTGCTGATCTTGGCACAGCCAGTGCCAAAGTTTTGCAAAGAGCGAGAGACACAACCGAGGATCAAGAGCGGATGTAAAAATTTCGCCTGGCTCTAGAATAGATGCTTGTTAATCTTCAACTGCTAATTCCACGGCGCGGTATAAATCTGCAGCTTTCCAATAATCTTCCCTAATCCCGCGTCGGGAATCCGAAGATCCGAGGAAATTAATTCGAGGAATCAAGATCTAAGACTGGCTCAAGGCAACCCCCCTTCGAGGGCGGATGCATAGAAATCCTCCGCTCATTCGGCGCTCGTATATGAATAACTGTCACGCGTCACGGATTCTTCTCTTGGAGAAGAAGTGACGTAATAACGACTTTCTCGATACATGCATCACGAATCTATGGCCGGCTCGATTGTCTTTGAATTCTCGCGATTCGCTTCGTAGTATCTCAAAAGTGCAGCACACCGATAAGCTGACCCAAACCGAGATCCATACAACCTATATTCGTGTCAAGGCGAAAGGGGGCCAACACTCTCGCCTGGCCTACATCGGCCGATCGCGCTCCAACCCCTCGACTTCGACCCCGTTCGCGACCCATCGTCTCCCCGTCCCGGCTATCCGCGCGCATCTATTCTTCGTCTTGCGTACCGTGCGCCGCGGTGCATCCGATGAATATGATTTTGAATTTTTGCAGCGAGAGAGAGATCGCGGCGCGATTCCTCAGAAACGCGACCTCGCATCGACGACAACAGTTAGCTCGTTGGATTAATATTGGCTCACCGCGCGTTCGATTAATTTAGAACGATATCGATCGGGTTACTTCTGTCACTCTTCAGTAACGAGGCCTTACGCGCGATACGCCGATGCGAGCGGACGCAAACCCCGTTTTGTCCGATCTCGCCGAGCGGGTCGTCGCAAAACGTGACCCCAAAGAAACGTAATCGGCCGCGCGCGCGAGAGTACATTGGCGGTGGTACCGAGTGCGCCGCGATAAGGAAGAATTTCGCAACGTTTTATTATCCGAAGGATTCGCGTGTTGCGTGCCGCGGGATTTCGCGTAATAAAATTG
Organism: Temnothorax longispinosus; assembly: GCF_030848805.1. Taxonomy (NCBI): domain Eukaryota; kingdom Metazoa; phylum Arthropoda; class Insecta; order Hymenoptera; family Formicidae; genus Temnothorax; species Temnothorax longispinosus. The sequence continues at coordinate 10,449,914 of NC_092358.1, forward strand.
CGCGTATATCTGTACGGGGGTGGCTATGTTGCGCGTCGTGTGCCGCGGCCGCGCGCCGCGCCGCGCCGGCATACCTGCATCCGGCTATACGGGTGTGTTGGCACCGTGTCTACAGGTGAACTAACTAGGTCGGCGTCCCACTTGACGTGGGGGGGTTGGAGGGTGGCGACAGAGCGGGGTGGCGCGATCCGCTAGACTACTGGCGGGGAGTTTACCTGAGGGCGATTAGCCGGGCGCGTGCCTTCTTTTCGTTCTCGGCGAAATGCAAGATGATATAGACTACCCGTCCGCAGTACTTTTCTCTTCTCTCTCTTTCCGACTAGACGAATCATCCACGTTTCTTGCACTTCGGAAACGTTTCATTCGTAAACACTTCTGTCAGCTCTCGATTATTCTGCACCTTCGTATAAAAGGTTTACCTTTATTTGCGGAACCGATTTGGTAGGAACAGTCTCACTTGCATCACGATATTAACGAGTTTCTTGAACTATCGTGCATGCAAAAAGCCGCGGATAACCGAGCGGATGACTCGTTGGAAGTGAACCTGGTAGACAGAGACATGGCCCAGTTTAGATTTGGTCCGTTCAAGGTCGTGCCACGCGAAAAGATAATTACGTATTTAGGTCAGACGAGAGCGGATATCTGCACAGTTTGGTCTTGATGCGGACAGGCAGGTCCGTATATGCGACGGCCTATTAATTTTTATTGTCTCTAATGTATCGTCGGAGTCAAACGTTTTCGCCGCTCTTACTCAAGTTATTCAGCAGCGCTCCCGGTATCGAACGCGATACGTATAGGCGTTTGCATTTCATGCAAACGCGCGGTAATCATGTCGTGATAAATGTATTCAACTCATATTGCAGCCGCGGCGGTGGAATCCGCGGTAGTCTGATTCTTTAAGGAGAAAAATACGCGCGACTTACATGCGTTCCTTTGTGAGTCTTTCGAGGACAGACAGCTGACACACATCACGCGGAGTGCCATGCCGTAACAAAATTTCAGCGAGTGGGAGCTGAAAAGAGCAACGTTGTAAAAGTCTCGGAGGACCGAGCGTTTCGGGAATTGCGCGACTTTAACGACTTCCTATTTTCATTTAAAAGCTGTCCCATTGAGGATAGAGAGCTTCACGGAGTTGTTACGATACATCTCCGACTTAGATTGTAACGATTGTAGTCGGCGTCTTCTGTTTGATAGTCTCGTTCTATCGACACTTTGAAGTTGATCAAGATCTCGGTAAGCAATTTCGCGTGTGGCACACGTTACTCCGGTATCTTACGGTCGCGCTGCAAACTCCGCAGAAGCGACTCCGTAACTCCGTATCTCGTCGCGGTTTCACTCAGGCGTGTTCCGCCTCTTCGTAACCCGTGATTGCGGGCACCAACTTATTGTTTCTGTGGACGTCTGCAAGAGCCAAAGACGTACTTACGTATACGTGGATGCATTCGTCGGAGCGCGTTACACGCTGTCGCGCGGTTGTCAGTCTCAGACAAGCGCCAAGACAAGCGCCGTGTTTCCGACAATTCGCAACTTGCGACATTGACTTTGCAGCATTATCCGGAAATTCGTCGAGAGACGCGCTTGCCAAGGACGAGTATAAATCTAGCCAATGTAACTGAGATGGTGGCGCCGATAGACTGCGTTTTCTGGTAAGAATATATATACGGATGCAACATGTCACATATTATAAATCGGCGAGTTACATGGATAATAAGTTACATTCCGAAACCTTACGAAATGCCATTATTTTCCGTTGAATGGTCAAAGAAATACCAGTTGGAAATTCCAATGTGATCTTTTTTTCTTGTTCTCTCTCTGAAAAGAACAGATCGAAATTTATGTTTATAATTTCCCGATGATATATAAAAATGAAACAATGAGTTTGTAAGAATAATATTAATAAACCAATTGGTTTATTCTTGCACATTCTAAGTATCGGTGTCACGACCGGAGACATGATAAATCCACACGTCTACATATTGTCGTTGAGATTATAGCCAGCTACTATAATCTTGATGAACTGCTTTAGTTACATAATGGACCGTACACTCGATATACCGAAGATAGAGGTCGGTGCTAGCTCATCATCGCGAGCGTCGGGAGTTGACCTCACCGACGGACACTTTTTCCGTGCCTAATTCTTAAATACCGATAATCACGTGAGGGATCGACAGACGGGGTTTTCTACGGGACGTCGTGCCTCTTTCTTCGACCTCGCGACGGCGCGGCGTGTTCGAAGCCACTTTGTGCTCCCGAAGCGAGTAGAGGCCAGTGGGACACACCGCCGGCGCACACCTGTACAGTGCCGGTATTCGGGTCATGCATCTCGGCCACTTGTACTAGGTCACTACCTCCCTCGTTCGTGCCGTTACGTACCCCCTCGCGCCAACTTTTCACTCGGCATGTGCATACGAGCCGAATTATTCGAGGCTGCCGTCGCGAGGCGAACTTTCGTTTATTCAATTCTGAAAGAAGATCGCGTGTACATCGACAAGGGGTGAACACGCAGGATTCATTACAGAAATTTCGATTCTATAAAGTTACGCGCGTCTCAGCGTCGCGAATAATGAACTGTAGGAATTGGTGACCTGGCGATAAACCGGAGCTGGGGAGCGAAGGAGAAGGGGTGGAGTGATGCGGCGTTGTAATCGGGGATGCTCGCGCTTAGGCGAAGGCCAAATCGCGGCTGGCTCGCAGCGTGCGAGATGTCGATACGAGGGCGCACAATGAAACGCGAACGAGGCGCTGAAGATGCCCGTGCATGATTTCGGCATCGAAATAGTCAGACTCCGTTGATTTTTGAACGGTTCAACGTACTTACAGGGATTTTTTCAAATCAAAAACTATTAAGACCTATTCAGATTTACTGTTTAAGTTTAGTTACCAAGATGTTCAATGTTGGACAGACGTTTCAGAAAGTACAGATAATGGGTCAATTAAATTTAGATTGAGGCAAATCGATTCCAAGTTGTTTGAAGAATAAATAATGAAAAGAAGGCACGAGAGAACATTCAACATCAGAAGGGTCGAATTAAGGCGAAGAGAGGAAAAAAAGAGGGTACATACATTTAATGACATCGTTATAGTTAAATTCGATAGAGTCGCAATTAAATTCAGTATATTGTTGACTGTTTGCTGGCCCAGTTCACGTCCGTGCAATATGGGAGGGATCAGCTTTCGCGGCGATTCGCCATCAATCATGCGTAAATGTTTTTTCATTCGATGTCTGGCCGTTGGACGTCGCGTGCGAACGTGTGTTCGGCGCTTCGTCGTTCACGTCACGTCGGGAAAAATATCGGGAGAAAGGGTGGCGCGGGTGGGTCGGAGAACTCGATTAACCCAGGGGTAGGAGCTAGGAGCGCGATGCTACCGCGGCTTTCAGCGCGTCCTAGCACCTGGATCTCCGCGGGCGCAGGGAGGGCGCGTGTCGTGTTGCCGCGCCAGCGAGACCTTGAAGGTATTCGAAACCGGGGCAGTGTCCCGAAGAGAGGTCTCACGCAGTCGCAGTAACGCGGACGGTCTAACACACCGATGTAGCTGCCCTACATAGAGGCTGCCACACAACACCGAAACCTTCGCGCTCGCGCCCTGCGAGAATCTAGATCAGAGCCCTACGTTCGAATTCCCCCGAGAGCGTGCCTTTATCCGTTATTCATGCATTTTTCCACAAATATATCCTACTTTCAGGTTAGCGCGCCGTTATTAATACGATAGATAACTGGTTCTCATCTCTTTAAAAAACTACATCGCCGATCGATATCCCAAATTTCTAAATAGAACGAAAATCGAGAACAACTGCAACCAAAGACACAAGAGCCCATGATATGAACTAAAAAGAGAGAAGACATTTCTTTTACAATTGAAAAAAAAACAACAATTTTTTAACTAGTTTTTAGTTTTTATATTATATGGGGAATCTCTTTTCTCTTATAAAATCAGTAATTAGTAATCGGCTTATGTCAATACAATTGTTTTAGTAATGAAGCGAATTTTAAGTTTTTGAATAATTATTTATTTTGAAAATTTGATTGGACCGTTATTGGTTTCTGCCGTTCGATTTTCTATTTAATTGCCGATCATTATCAGCTCATTTATAATTAATATGTTGTCGTCTACATCAATGGTTTCTCGACAAGCAATCTGCAGAAATTACTGATGAAGGTGCTTTGTGAGAAATCGTAATGGAATTTCGCCAGCTGCATATAATGGCGGCGAATGTCTCAGTTGGACAATCTTAAAAGTCTTTCTGTCGTTCTTCCGTTTTTCGTTTGTACTTTTACTTCTCGCTGTGATTTTTCATTTAATATGTTTAATATTGCCAAATGTTGCAACATTTTAATGTAAATCTGTATGAATAAAGACTTTTTGTATCGCGTCATGCTGCATTTACGTCACATTTCTTGATTTATACTTAAAAATGATTTTTATTTAACGAAAATATCCAAGCATAGTGTTTAAATAATTAATTGAATATTTCCTTTACTTATCGTATTGATATTTATATATAAGTACTTATGCTTTGTATAAAGTTATATTAGTTATATAATTCAATTAGGACTCTCTAAATCTGAATCAGTGAATAATCACTGATTCAGCAGTACTATTCACTGATTCAGATTTAGAGAGCACCTGTAAGCATGGCAATCCGATCATCATATCGCACCGCTGGATAACAACCTCGCGGAGCAAGTTTCTTGCGAGAAAAACTTTCTAATGTAATTATACACAGTGCTTTAAAACCATCAAATATTCTTTTAATAACAGATTCTTTGACTAATTTAAAATTAATTTTTTCTTAACAAAAATATGAAGACGTCAATAATTTTCGAGTTATAAACAATTAAAAAAATATAAATTTTTGCAAAATTTTGAAAAATTGAATGGATGATTATATTATATTTTTAGTTAATTTTAGATAAAATTTATTTTAATAATTTAAAGTGCAGTTAACAAAGATATATGATTAAAATCACAGAGGTACAAATAATGAAACTGTGTTCTTAAATTAATTGGAAATAGATATTGTTTTATAATAGAATATTAATTCAAGACTTACAATTAATTATAAACGTAATGTTATAGAAAATTCCGTTAAATGGCGTTTTCTCTCGCCATTTCCGTCGTGGAAAAAGTCGGTCAAATTTGTCAAAGAATCCGTTACTTGTGGTAGAGACGGGATACATTATATCATAGGCGTGGAGGAAAAAAGAGACGTAAATCCGCGCGATGTTTCATTAAGAGAAACCTGCATTAGAAAAGCTCATGGTACTTTCGGAAGTGAGGTATATTAGACCTCGGATTTATTTGTGGTTTGTTTGCTTGTTGACCATAATTTTCGAGCTCTCCCCCCCCGTTTTTTCTACATATAACATCCTGCTTAATGAAATTTGGAAGAGATGGATCTGATGATGCTATTTCCTTGGTCTACTTATTAGTGCTGGTCTTCAACCTTGCTTTAAAGGGTATTTAAGCTCTATATAAGCCATAAGAAATTGACCAATCACAGTCGAATATTCTCTTCACATTCTATTGTGATTGGTCAATTTCTTACGGCTTAGAGCTTAAATTTTTTTTAAAGCAAGGTTGTAGACCAGCACTTACGTATCCAGTTCCATCTGATCTTTATGTTTTCCTGTTGACGAACATTGTTGCATGCAAAAAGTTGGTACAAGCAAGTTGCAATATAAATGGTTGCTTAAATTTTTCACATCTGATTTTTCTTCAGAAAAGAAACGTCTAATTTAATTATTTTTAAAGATTTTTTTGAATAGTTAAAAATATCGAAACATAAAAATTTAGAATGGCGGATCCAATATAGCAGATGCAAAAAATAAAATATTTTTTAATTCCAGTTATATATTGCGGGATTTCTGGAATCTTTGAATGTGAAAATGATGCTGAAAGTTTTAAAATAGAAAGTTTTAAAAATAAATATAAATTCTCATTGAAAGTAAAATCCCATTATTTTTTACTTCTGCAGTTTTGCTAATAGCCAGCGTTTCATGTCCACTGGGTGGCATACGTGATTTGGACTAATAATACAACGACATGGTCCTGCATCTTGGAACACGCCGATATTATCGCGATACACGAAAACAAAGTCGCGTGCATACGCGCGCATGTTCAGTTCAGCTTCCATCGACCTGAAAATTCGCAATCGTCACGCGACGCGCTAATTTACTCTCGTTTCCTTAGTCCCTCCTTTCTCATTTTTGCTCAAAGCGCAGCGCGCGACTAAGTATACTCTAGCATCAAATCTGCTTGGGGGAAAAAAAAAAAAAAAAAAAAAAAAAAATCAGCAAACCGCACTGGCCGGAAGTCCATACCGCGCGATCCATTTCTATGAATTTCCTGGTTTAGAAAAGGCAATCCTCGAAGAGATGGGGATATTCCGATATCGTTTGGTTACGGGGTCACGGCTTTCCGATTGAAATTCCTTCTACTTGGCTGACGTTACGAAGATCGACTATCATCGCAACAGCCTGGTAGCCAGGATTCATGCACATCTATAAAAATATGTCAGGAATTCCATTTGAAAGTATATACGCATCTCGTAACAAAACAGAGAGAATATTGATGAAATTACACAAAATGTTCAATCTTAATTTATTTATAAATATTAATTTCTAAATATTATTATAATTTTTAATAACGATCATCGCAGTAGCCTTTTTTTCTAAAACGTTCATAAAACGCATGAAATTCTTGAACGCAACGAAATCTTGGGGATTTATCACTTTTTTTTGTAATCTAATGTAGTTTCAAGTTTTAAATCTGGTTTCCAGTTTGCAATATGAAACGCGCCTTCAAATTAGAGAATTTTAGACTCTACATCTGTTACTTATTATTTTTTCCTTAGCCTGTATGAATAATCATGACGTTCAGCAATATGGTGCTCTTTGTGATTATTCATGAGCTAAGAAAAGAAATGAGACAGCTGTAACGTTCCTGTCGCTTGACAACATTTTCTTAAAAATGCCGGAAAATTCTGCGCCTTTTTTATTGCATACAGCGTGAAATAAAAGTTTAATAATATTGTTATATAAAAGTCACTGGCAATTCTGACTTCCGTGTTCTTTCTCTCTCTATTTAAAAATTCTGTTACTTTTACAAAATGTTAAATCGAGGAATATGTAATGAGTTCATGTCACGCTTGACAGCGCCGCAGCGATCGTAATTTGAATAGCGTGTCTCTTAATGCAGCTGCAAGATGCATTAAACTCTTATAACATTACACTTTTAACAATAATCTCTTTATAGTCGCGTGCGTAGTCTTTATAGAGCCTCGAGAAGAATAGTTAGATATTCATGCGCGGGTGTAGGTATAAGGTATACGCGTGGAATCTCCGCGACGCGGAACTTTTACAGGCAACTAAAAGGTCTTTCGCGAACGGTAAAATCCAAGATGTTATCTGCACTCGGTGCGCCTGGGTCTTATTGCCGTGCACTTCCGCCGGAGAGATCCGACTATATGTATATTTGACGATGACGAACGCGAAAGGGAGAATCCCGTCGACTCCGCTGCGAAAATTTCAATCCCTCCCCCGTCCCCTTCCGCCGATACTTCACATAACATCATGAAGTACGATAAGTTTTCTCGTTCTCTTTCATCCCGGGCGTTTCCTTTCCGTCGGGTTCCGGATATTAAAAAGAATCCGCGCGTTTCCATAACTCCAGTAAGTCTACAGTTCGACACTCTACAAATTATAGGCGGCCGGATATCGACGGGCGAGGTTGGATTTAACAGCATGCAAAACATCATAAATTTGGGATGCGTACTACATACTATTTCGTGTTATAAGACAGATGAGCTTTGAAACACGGATCTATGTATTTACATTATTTTGAGTATCACGGAAAATTTTAAGTGCGACATCGTCAAATTATAAATAAAACAGGAATAATAATTTATAGTATTATTAAAATTATTCATATATCAGTAATTATTCATTCATCAATAATTTAGATTTTTATTTTTTATTTTTAATTAAATGCAAATAATTAATGATATAAAAATTGAAATCGTTTGTTCATTAATGAGGATTGTAGCAGTTAATGAGTTAATTACTCGCAGTACTATTACGCACGTGGCAGTATTATCTTTTTAAATATATAATCAAGTTTTGTATTCTTGTATTGTAAAGAGTTCTGAAAGCAATAGGTAACCGTTTAAAGGTTTAAACTCTCGATAGTATATTTTTGCGGGATTTTATCGCGAATGATTTCACCGTTGAATTATTAGAACCGCATTCCCGCGTATGCGAATGTCGAAAGTCATTCCGCGTTTCGGGGTATAACGTTTTCGGGCCGTTTCGCACAATTGGAAACGGAATGTGAAAGACAAATAGGTTGGCATTGGGAGTGCGATATCGCGGAAACGAAACTGCAAAATTCGCACAATAGGAGATTGTGCAGACGTCAATACTGATTCATCGCGCGACATCTCGTGCCCTGTACTTTTCTCTTATTCCTCCCACGATAGGAAGGGTCCCGATCTGTCCGAGAACATGTTGCGGTCCACGGCATTGTCAGCGCGTATCCGAGCCTGTACGACGTGCTCTCGTTTTCGGCGCTCTGTGGCAACATCACGGTCTTCACGATTACTTCTTCGTGCAGTCTCGCGACCGACGAGGTATTATGAGAGCCTCTTGCAATATTTCCATTTTTCATCAACGTAGTCGACGTTGGCGTTTGGACAATATATTAAAACGCTGTAGTGTTCCTGTCTTATAGAATACCTACTGGTATAGCAAAGTTTTATCAAATGTATAACTGTTATTACTATTTTTTTTAACAGTAATAAAGTAGAGATTGTCTAAACAATGCTTCAATTATTCTGATGCCAATTGTATCTTAGACGTTCCGTCCCCCTTTTGTTGTTATAAATAGAAAAAGGTTATTATAAATAGAAAATCCAGCATTTTTTTAAATTTTAAATGATGGAATAAATATGTTAAAATATTTTATTCACTGTTTCCATAAATAAATGAGATACAAACTTCTTTACAAGCCTGTTTTTAGTGGATAAATTTCCGAGAAGTTTCTGTTTTCTAAAAAGTTTGGTAAGCTTTAATTTCAATTAATTCCTTTAAACATAAAAAATGTAAAAGCCACCTATTTAAAAAGATAATTATTATTTGTTTTATTAAGAAATAGCGTTATCAAAATAATGGCCATGTCTTCTCATAAATTGTACAGTTTCTACATGGAAATGTTAAAATATCATAAAAATTTAAGAGGCACCCTGAGTTTTCAAACGTCATTTGGTCTTTTGTGTGTTTTTAGTAAGCTACTTTCAGTAAGCTCCTTTAACAACTTCTTCTTGATGAAGAAGAAAAATTCCAAAAGACTTTTCGACGACTCCGGTCTTAACTTAATCTACGATCTGGCCCTTAACCTAAGTTGGCCCGGCTCCAATCTAAAAACCGTGAAATAAAATCCACCGGCGAAGTTAGTAAAAACTATTAACTTGACATTTTCATTCACAGTCGTGATATATACAGCCGTGTATATATATATATATCTTCAATATAGGTTCTCAGAGATTTTAGCGCGCTCCAAAAAAAATCATTACGAAAATGTCTTCTGGATACATCCTCTTGTTCCTGGAAACGTTTTTACGACACATGTCCTTCGTAACAGTAATCGAGTTAATGAGACGCGGACTGCGGACGTATTCGGGAAGCGTCCAAAAAGCGACTGTAATTCATTTTTAGTTAATCGATACTCAACGTCGCTCTTTTGCCATTTAACTGTTCCGTCCCTGTAAAATTAGATCGCGTTACGGTAATGCTACACTTCTGGGTCTGCTAAAAAGATGCAAAACCGTAGGCTATACTCCTCCCGTTCACGCTAATTCGATAGTGTACCGTGGTGCGGTGTGGCGTGCGCTGTGGTGTGAGTCGTGCGCGGGTCACAACCACGCTTGCCGCCGGTGCGTAGATTATACCTACCTTGCCAGCGGCTTATCTAATCGAGCGTAGACAGTGAAAGTAATATGCAGAGACGGCATTGCACGCGTATATACATATATTGCATCTATATACGTACGCTCGCGCGCGAGCGAGGTGATTGTAAAAATTTGACATTTAAAATCGCGAACGTGACTTTGCGATTAAATTCGCTACCACCGATCGATCACTCGGACATCGGACCTTGTTATCCACGGTGGACAATTAAAAGCGATGATTTTTTCTTCCCGCCTTTATACCGGCGGCGAAGGCCGCCGGGGAAAAAGCGTCGTTAACGCACGACATTGCGCGTTTCTGAGATTAACTCCGACTTCTATCACTTTAGAACGTTTTTCGTACACCGCGCGCAATAGACTTCAATTGAGATGATAGCCATAAAAAGGGTTTGCTTGCAAAGAAAAGTGTACTAAAAAGAAAGTTGTCAGGAGATATTCCGTTCAGTTATAAATTTGATGAGTGTACTTGACAGGGGTTATTCGAAATTACGAGTTCGATAAAATGACGAATTGGCCTTTATTTTGTGATAATAGTTCTATTATTCAACATTAGATAAAAATGCATTTACGTTCACTTTCCGAACGTTCTCGCTTGCTGTTTCAAACGGTGCACTACTATAATATCTGTATTAAAGATATGAATTTTGTAAAAAAAAAGTTGACGTGCAACTCCATCAAAACAATGGAATAAAACATTTTGGCGCACAAAGAGACGGTGGATCTGAGCGGAAAATGGGCCAAGGCCATTTCCCAGTTATTGCCTCAATTTTCACTCTGATATAATACCCATGACTAACTACTAACTACTGCAAAATATAAATGACAGCTTTGATTAGAAAATTACATACTATTATTGACGGCTAGACGAAAGGGGGAAAGAGAAAACGCGACTAATGAGTGTGCTAATGACACTTGGTGCAATTGACCAATAAGACTTTTCGTATATTTTCAAGTTCGTCGATACACGACAAAGACATTAATTTAAATTGTGAAAAATAGCAAGTAGTTGCATTACCAGTAAGCCTTATCAGCGCCCTTGTCTCTCTATTAAGAAATATCCCTGCGGGAGGGAATATAAATAAAAATAATACACGTGCTCGAATCGCTTTCCACGAAGTTGGCCGAGCGTTTATCATTATTATCAATCGTTATTGCACGTTGCATTGGAGTTATGAAACTGGTTCTACGTGCGTTAGCCTTTGTAAAGTGGCGCAATCGACATTTCTTTCGCCGTGGAACAGAAGGGAAAATACTGAGCCGCGGAACGATTATGTAATTACATGCCTGCGGACGACCAATAAACGGCTGTATGTAGTACGAGGCTATTTTTTTTCCATCTCGTCATAAGTTATTCACGCCGATGTATCAGCCGTATCAGCCACCCTAATGAACTCTAGTATCTCGCGGTCCAAATATACTGCTCTCGCTATATATATCTATCCACTGGTGGTAGATACAACTTTTCCCGCGCGAGAAAAGATCGGAGCGATAAGTTCTAAAAGCGAAGAAACAAAGACATTGATTTTATCTCGAATCGGGGGTGGCCCGCACGCTCGCTCGCACATCAGACTCCATTCCGAAACGGTCCGGAAACTCGCACAAGTCCCGGCACAAGTCACGTACACGCTCGCGCGCGTTATTCAGCGAAAAACTTTCTGAATGTCCTATCGGAAGTCCCGTCGGTCGGCGTGTCCGAATGTAAGGGGAAGTCCTTTCTTCGCGAAAGAAGTGGATTTTGCGCGAAAGTTTCCTCTGTGCGACGCGAAATCTAACTTCCGTCATTCGTGACGCGCGTACGTATTGGCGCGACAATGATCACGGTATTTTCGACGGGTAAGTTTCGACGCGGGTGTACGAGGGGATCTCCCTCGCCAAAATTATATAACCGGAAGTTACAACTCTATCAAGGATGGGAAGAATCAAACGGAACTAGCATTCAACGAAAGCGAATTTCCGAGCTTTGGGGTCCGAGAATCGAATTGCCAAATTGGATTTCAAACTTTTCGAGGTCTCTTTAATTTTTGTTCCATTGCCAATCTATCGTCATCTTTTTTTACGAGGAGTTTAGACGCGGGATAATTTTATTTAAACTCTCATGTGCATTCGACGAATCTTCGGGGGATCTCCGATATTATATTTGATTCAATATTATAAAAAAAGGTCCTTTTTGCGCGTCCGAGAGATTAATTGCTTCTGTGGAATAAAATGTAGAACTTTCATTAAACGGTAGGATATGGAAAGGAAAATTCACTTTAACATACATCTGGATGGTCTTTTGTAATTTTATAAAAACTAGCATTAAGCGTCTAGGCGTCGAATGAAAATCTTGTTGGAGTTGACTCGTATTAATAGGGAACGATGATTATCATTTCTCCGCTCGTTTATATTCTTGAGGCTTAGTTTACAGAAATTAACCGTTGATGCCTATTCCCCGCCGCGAGCATTAACGTTATATCCTCGGTGCAATTCGCATTGTCCATTATCTCTCCATGAGTGGATGCATTAATGCAGCGCGATAGTCGGACTCGCTTTATCGAGAAATTATGTATTCGACGGAATAAATAATTATCGGCTTAACGGCCGCGATCTGCGGTGCAGACGGGAGGGTTCCCTTCTACGCGACCTTGTGTGTACCACCATTCACTTCGCGCACAATACTCCACGGCCGAACCGTGTCCGCTGCTCAGCTTGAACGTATCGTCACGCGATTAGAGTAAGCGGGACATCGATCGAATTCGATAAACAGGCGTTTCAACATCCCCTTGGGTACACCCCAACCCTTAATACTCCGCTGAAACTTGCGCCCGATGATCGCGCGTTGCTATTCATTATCGGCGGCGCAGCGTCGTGCATCACGCATGAAAGCGTTCTATTTTATAACCGCTAGAATTTACGATATGACTCTTCGGAAATTGTAGGATTTCTTCGCGAGGATACTCGGCACCGTGACAATCGCGGGGCAAACGATCGGGATGGAGTCAGTCGCGAAAATAGAGATTAACTGTAACTCTCGTTCGCGCTTTGCGTTTGTATCTTGATGCGATGCTACCACGATAGGTGGATGCTCGATATTTATGAGCGACCATTCTTTTGATGGACCTATCTACCCCTTCCCGTCACTCTGTATAGTCCTATTATTCTGAAGAACACGATAAACTTTCCCATCGATCATATTATACTACCAAATGCTTTCAATATTGTATTATGTGAGATAATTATTTACCGTACCATCAATCGGGGACGATGATGGATGGCTGTAGTTGAAAATTCCCTTGTTCTAAGCTTCCCCTCATTTTCGGGAGCGGGATTAATTACATTCTTCTTGAAAACGAATATAATAGTTATTGTGCACGTATAGAAAAGTGACGGACAATAAAATTGATACACGCTTATGTCGCCCGCTTTTTTCCGCAAAAATGGGTCACTCGGATTTATAATGTAACTACCACGCGATGCTATCATTCAGACATTATTTCGCTCGAAAATAACGAGACTTCTACCAAATTATTTTATTTTTGTTACAACGGGGATATAATAAAACAACGTGAACTTTTCTCACGCTGACTCACGCAATCAAGCATTAATTAGTATTAATTAATTTTAACTATAAATAATACTTTTTCTCTGCTCTGTTATTCGCGTCGTCGAGACAACCTAAAGTGTCTTTAGATAATCTGTTTTGATTTATTGATGAGCTGCAAACTTTCGTTAATTATAATTTCGTATAAATTATTGAAAATTACACTGAGAAAAAAATTTATTAATCCCAAAAAATATTTAGTCCGATACGAGCAACTAAACATGTTAGTTAGTTAACTAAACATTAGTTGTTTCAACAATTATTAAGTTGCACTAAAAAAGGTATAATGCATTCATGTCAACCTTAATTTTTTAATCAAGAATTAATTAATTTAACTAATGTTTAGTTAAACTATCTAAAATATTTAGTTGCTCGAATCGGACTAAATATTTTTTGAGATTAACAAATTTTTTTCTCAGTGTACGAATAGAATCGTATCCCAATTTTTCCAAAAGCTAGTTAATGCTACGTAAGATTGTACATTATAAAAAAACTCGCGATTTTTACAACTTATTCGCGTCCTTTTTGGTTCGCATTGGTAATGCGGTACAATTAGTATCTCCGTCGAGTGCCCTTAGACTTAGCGTTTGTTCCTCGCTGTTGAGTAAGTTCGGCCCTCGTAAGTCGGCCGCTCTGCCACCAGTAGTAGTCCCTAAAAAGCCCTTCGACCGCTACTCGTCGAGGCAGCCGCCCGAAGTTTCTACGAGTGATACTCGAAACGATAAATTACGGACTTGTGTTTCAGCGTGGATCCTGGGATGGTTCATGTGCAAAGCGGTCGCTTATATACAGGGCGTCTCCGTGGCAGCCTCCGTCTACAGCCTGGTCGCGGTCTCCCTGGACAGGTACGTGCTATTCGTCCGCTTTTTATATCCGCGCACAGGGACAGCGTGTGGTGGATGTAGCGCACACGTGGGAAGGTGCTTTAACACATACCCCACTTGACGCAGACGCGCGCAGATCGAGTTGTGTTGCGTATGTTAATTCAAAGGCGATGTGTGTGTGTGTGTGTGTGTGTGTACGCTCGATCTTTTTATTTCTAAAATATATCGGACATTGAAAGCGAGATTAAGGTTGCCTTAAATTTAATAAATAAGTGGTCACGCGTGTGCCGTCGTAACGATATTCACCGGAATGAGTTATTTGACAAGTTCCGAGTTTTTACAGGCAAACCTGTTACACGAACCAGATAAATAAAAGCGGCAAATTACATATAATTATCTAGGCAGCTTGTAAGATATTGATGAATTCTTGCGTTATTTTTTTTTTATATTGGCTTAAAGTAAGGTTACTGAAAATATATATACAAATCTGTGTCCTTATGTCTGATGAAATCTAACGCTTTTCTTGCGGCATGGCGGCAGTTCCGTAACGGGTTCTACCGTGACATATTTATTTCTCATCAGCAATGCAATGCGCTCACGGACAATAATTATAGACTGCGGTGTAACGCACACATTATCGACATGTTTCCATTATGGTATATCGATTGTGGTAATGGCCGCACGTTATACCCACACTCGAAAATTTATCTTGTAATATATAATGCGATATTAATAAGTGGAACAATGCGTTTAAGCGTGTCGCGTGATATATCGTAACACGTACCGCATTATTAGCATTATCGTCATTACGTGAAGGTTTATTAACTGTCGCTAGCGCTTATAGTTTTCACATCGAGGCTTATTCCATATGAAAATCATACGCGCCTTTACATAAATTGACATTTATACGTAAACGATACGCGCGCGGCTCCTTACGTGACACTTCTGTTTTATGTGAGAATAAAATATAGTCTTCGTATATCTCGTTCACGGCAAAAATTATTACTATCTATTCGCACGATGTCATAAAGATACGCCTGCTCGATTGAATGGTGCTCGTGCAAAAGATCGGAGTTAAAAGCTCCCACGGTGTAACAAAAATTATCTCCAATCGAATAACGAAGAAAGTCGGCTGGAATAAGTTGGAGTGAAACTTATTAAGACGTATTCGAATTTTTGGAGGAAGGTAACCTGCTATCAGTTTCGCATTAGAGGACAAGAGAGATGGGACTTCCACTGCACCGAATCCGAGGAATGGTTTTATAGGATTTTCGGAAGCGATCGATCTTCCGTGAATTGCTTGGCGAGGGAGACCGTGCCAAACTCGGGGAATTGTCTTTTCGCCTACCACGTGCGCAAATGCATCTTCTGGCCTCTTGTCACTGGATCGACTGCAGCCAAGAACGTTGAAAATATATCTTCCTCCTGTCCCATACGCCTCTTGCGACGAGAAACGGCAGGGGAACCCTCTGTGCAAGCCTGTGCCCGACAGAAAGTCCAAGAGGACATCGCGCGTCGACTCGGATCTTGCATCAAACTTGCAGTGTCAGTGCTGCAGTTTCTCCGCGAACAACAATGCGAATCCTAAATTACACGAGCGCGTTTATCCGGCGAAATAAATTTCACGGATGAGAGAAAATATTCCATTTGCGGAGCAGCGTTATTTTCACTGGTCCCCTTATTGAAACTTTCAATAAGTCGGATAAAAGCGGAGCTCCGAAACGCTGAAAATTTAGCGGGATCTTATTTCCGTTACGATCTCTCGTACGAGCGTACGTGCGTTTGTACTTGTGAGATATTGCCGCATCTAAAACGCATACTTACACGCACAAGGTTCTCTCGCTACGGATGATTAACTCCATCTCCAGCGCTTAACCGCTATCGGAATCAATGCGAGATTGAGGAGGATGATTTCACCGTTGCTCGTGATTTACCTAGGACATTAACGACCGATGTTTGATAAATAAATGCATTCGGCCTTTGTGTATATCGTTTCGCACCGCACCGCGCCCACACGCACACCCACTCGAGGAGACTATCGCGCCGAGGACTATCACGAGTCCCGACTTGACTCGGGATATTTGATCGCACTTGTTATGCTACCATGCGTTTCGCGACGATCGTAATCCGAGTCATAATATCGCGCCGAGTTATCCAACCCGATATTAATTTACGCAATAGCTCCCCCATTGATAAAAGTTTGATCTCGTGCTCGGGACGGGAAATCCCTGGAGACTCTCACCGCGGTTGGAATCCGCCGCCGCTATGTGTGTGTGCGTGTCGCGCTGATTAAATTGCTCTTCTCCTAATTTCAGACTCTCGCTTCGCGAATGACAGGAACTATTCTAATCTCCGTGATTGCCCCGATCGTCGCATCGAACTTCCAACCGTAGGTTTTAAGCGCGATGAGAATAAATAATACTTAATTCAAAAAGAATGACGACTGGGTAGATTGCAAAATTCGATCAAGACCCGTATCATTTCGATGCCAGAATAATCCCAATATTTAATCATAACAGTTGATATGAAGTATATACGTTTGTATCTATACCGAACGTATGATACAAGTCAAATATTAGCTAACAAGTGTTCTAGAAATGATACATCTTAGAAATAAAGAATCATATCTCCGTTATTAGAAATTTAGAGAAAACAGGTTTAAGTTTATTATTTCTATGAAAATTTCTAATACAACTTTTTCTCAACATTGTATCAAATATTAGCTAACAAGTGCTCTATAAATGATATTCTGAGTTACCAAAAAGACATTTTAAGTTTTATATCTGCAAAGATATTGTATGTCTATATGTCTACCTTAGAAATAAAAAATTGTATCTCTCTGTTATTAGAGAGAAAACAGGACTTAAAGTTTATTATTTCTATGACAATTTCCAATACCATTTTTCTCAACAATGTATCTTAGGAACTAGTAATAAATTGACATAAGACTCTTTACCATCATACAATTTAAACTCCTGGTATACTGGAAAAA
Organism: Temnothorax longispinosus; assembly: GCF_030848805.1. Lineage (NCBI taxonomy): Eukaryota > Metazoa > Arthropoda > Insecta > Hymenoptera > Formicidae > Temnothorax > Temnothorax longispinosus. The sequence continues at coordinate 10,467,274 of NC_092358.1, forward strand.
GTATCAACTCTAATCTTGACCAAAACTGGAGATACGATTCTTTATTTCCAAGATACAGATATATGTATATAAATTTTATTTATTCCGATAAAAGAGTGCTTTATGACTCCCAAAACATATATAATTACCTACGAAGATGGCATCAAATATTTCATATAATTACTTAGCAAAGCATTCGCCCACAGTCATCCTGTTAATACCTTAGTCTTGGTACACGATAGTCTTGCGAAATGTTTCCGCAAGGAAAAGAAATTTTATAACATGGCACTTAGCTGACACCCGACTACAATTCTCTAATTAAAATGCAGTAGCATTGCATCGTGGCTTCAAAGTTTTTGACTCGCAAAGTTTTTACCGAATAGATTCCTCGCTCCTCGCAAAAATACCTGGATGCGGGGAACGAAGTTCGTTGCTAAGCTCCATTTCGGGACTTGATAATCGGGATCCATAAATGCTCTCGTAGACGTATCCCGTATGAAAAAGTAGAAGAGAAGAAGGTCACGGGTTTTAGACCTTGGCTGCCGTCTTTACGAGAGAAATTTGCATCCGACGGCGGACACCCGGTCGCAATTTTTCTCCCGTGTACATAAGTAAACCGCACTTACCCCACACATTCACACACTCGCGCCGTTGCGCGTGTATTGTCGTGCCCAGGTATCGGTTCTGTGCCTGCGTACCGGTACCTTACAACACGGAGTGTCTTAACCCAATTCTCGCAATCGACGCGAGGGGTTGAAAGCGCATTATTGGCGAATCGGTGGGACGATCGGGCTGGTAACGCGGAGACGATTGGTTCACGCGGCCACCCCACCATGCCCAGTGATCGGCTGATTTAACTATCCGGCAGATATCGTCATGCAGATACGGGGTCACGTGATCAATTTTATGGCGTTTTTTAAAAATCCCACGCGGTATATAAGGCTCCCGAGTCACCGAAAGAGACATAAGCTGACTTACTTCCGAGAAGTACCAAGCAATCCCACAACCAATCAACATGTTCAAGCTGGTAAGCTAAAACGATTCATCTAATTATAATCTCTCTATAGTTTTTTTTTCAACTTCTTTTCTTTCCTCGATTACAATTATAAAGACGCTCGAAACCTGAACGGGTGACGATCGTTTCCGCTTTGTTTGTCGACGCGTTTCCGTCGCGTTTCCGTCAGCTCCAACGTATTGACTAACTGATCGATGAAACCGTAAACGCTATAAAGAATACGCACAATGGAATACAATAGAACGCCGATCGATTTTCCGAAACGTAAATTCTCCGCAAACAGGGAACGCGACAATATTTCCGCTGACTGATTTTAACGGAGGCGTCTCGTCGCGATTACTCCATCCCTCGGCTTCGATCGGGTGCGATCGCAAACACAATTCTCGACTGTGTCGTCCGTCGATCCGTAAAAGGAATCATTACGATACCGAGCGAGAATCCGCCGAAGAATGAGAGAGAGATACACGCTAAAAGATGTTACGCTTTAACGCCGAAAGCGCGCCGTTATCTATCCAGCTCCGAGTCGAGATTTCCTTTTCGCCAGTTCGGAATGACGCGTTTGTACATCCCGGGTAAACAGTGTCTCTAATACACCGCCGACGGGGACTCCTTTCGTCGTCGTCGTCACTCTCGCGTCTCCCGTGTGATCGATAAAGAGACGGGCGGCTATCCCACGGTGTGCATATATGTAATCGCGAGAAAAAAAAAAGATCCCCCTCGGCCTCTCCTCCTCTTCCTTCTCCTCCCTTTCGCGTTTGCTGTGACCTTTCCGCTTTGGCATGCGAGCGGTATATGCACGACACGACACGACGACGAACCCGCCCTTACGCCGTTCACCGGTCTCGACGACGCAACCGGCAACTCAACCCGACCTCTCTTTCCCGCGGAAATCTTATGCGAACGAAATCACTGAAGCATGCACATTGTTAGTCAGCAGTGGTGGTACCGTCGCCGCCGCTGCAGCCGCCACCGCCAAAGCGGAATGCAGCTCGCTTGTTGCATTTTTAATTGCAATTCCACCGATCAACTTCGTGTTCTCTCGCGATTTCTTGCAGAAGGATCGCACGCGCTCCGTTTTTAATCGATCGACCGGACTAACGGACGCGCTGATCTAATCTTATCTCGTTCTGCCGACGACCGGGCGATAGGACGATTATAAAAATAGTTCGCGCTAGATCGAGATGATGTAATTCGTAGCGATTGCGTAATTTTAATTAGCCTCATTGTCTATTTCCTCGCGGTGAACTTTTGACGGAACATATATAAGAAACCGAGACACCAATGGGAAGACACGTTATGCAAGCTAGGATAACTTTCGGACGGACTGAAAGACTGTTAAAGAGAACAGAGTGCAAGAGCCTCTCTAAGCCCATCTTACAATCTTCTTCATAGGCTGTCTTCGCTGCCATCCTGGCGGTCGCCTTCGCCTATCCCGGTGGTCTCACCGGTGTTGCGATTAGCCACGGCGTCGGCCCGATCGTCTCCCCGCAGGTCGTTGCCGCCGCCCCGGCGCTGTCCGTTGGCCATGCCGTGATCGCCCAGCCCATCGCTCCCGCCGTCCATACCCCCGCTATCGTCACCAGGACCGTCTTGGCCGGACACGGTGGTCTCGCCCTGCATGGTTAGACTGAGAGAGCCAGCGTAAACTCACCACCACCACCGAGTCACGACGATGCAGCCCTGAAAGCAAAAAAAAAACCACACACACACATCCCCTACTTCCCTCGTAAATCGACCTAATGCGAAGGAAAGACCGTAATTCAAAGGAAGACAAAAAATTTTGCACGCAAGTCTCCAATCGCCGATTTCGACACTTCACTTAATCGCCGTTCTCCACGCGTGAACCATCATCAGGCCCACCGAGCGGGGGAGAGCGAGATCTAAAAAAAGGGACGTGCGCGCGGATCAACCAGGTCTCTCCAGCACTCCGCGCAGGATCGGTCAAATCTCCCCATTTTCCACATTTGTCTTTTCTTTGTGTACTTCATCGAACAACAAATTTCCGGATTCTCACCTGGATCATTCCGCCATCATCCTGAACCCTACCCTTGTTCATATGGAATTTTAATAAAATTTTAATTATAAATCCAACGGGTGTGTTATTGGTCGCGCAACTCCAAATCCCAGTGGTGACTCTCACTATAAAGGAGGGAAAATAACGCTGCTATAAAGATAATATCCTTGCTGGTCCCGCGAAAAGATTTTTATGCCTTCCGTTCGCCGTTCTGCGTCTGCCGACGTTATCCGGCCTTATCCACGATATTTCTGTGCTAGCAGCAATTTTATTGAACGCACACGTATATTACTAAGGGCGCAATAAACCGGAGCGCGCGTAAAAGTATTTTTTTCTCTCTTCCAATATAAATAGATATATCGAGTCGGCATAACTGCATCTTGCTCACACACACAAATATGCGTATACAGTTATACATTGCAACTAGTATACAAGTTCACGAGTTCTGCTTTATGAGCATGAATCATTCTCAAAATTGTTCCTCCTTCATCCCTCGTCCTTCCGAAAGTATTTTTATTCGATGTTTGCCCATTGCATCTGGTTTATCTTATCAGCTGCCATGTCCAGTATTCCACCTTGAACGAGTCATAGGCGCGGAAGAGTACCGAGTGCATCGTTTTATGGCTCGCATAAAGTTGACACCGAGGTCTTTTGGAAATTAACGGACAGAAGTGGCGTAAAGTCTTTCTTTGTGTTCTTGTCTGAAAAAATAAAATCTCGACGATTATACAATGCGTTTCATTCGAGACAAGTTTTCCGCTTGTCTGATTTGTGACGCGCGCTCTTATTTTGGCTGGTTTTCGCATACTTAAAAAAATCGATTGTTTCTCTTTATTCAAGAAAGAGAAGGCTCTGACGGAAACTATTCACACGTAAAATCCCTTGTACTTATTATCTTTAATATGGAGCATTCTCCATTTAAATAAAAATAGCGACGGTTGTGTTTTTTTGTGATAATATAAAATAAAAGTGTACTCTGTTTTCTACAACAACAGTTAAAGTAGCAATAGTGCGCGATTATATCGCATGAAATATAGCTAAATTAGTTTCTCTTCTCCAAAATGAAATTAAAGGAATAGTAATAATAGTAATAATGAGAGTAGTCTGAAATGGTTATGCGTTGCGCCGCCGTAACATCTTTTATCAGAATAGTGCATACGTTATATTAACGTGCATTAGTATGCTGATATGTTCCTCACACGTATCTCACATAGTGGATAAGATATAGTTTCACTTCTTGCAGATTTATATGCGTAACAAAGTTTCATAATCCATTACGAGTTGTAACTTCTTAGAGAATTTAAATGTGATACGCACGCGTGAATTCCCTGATTAAATTTATCTATATATATAAGTACCGTCGTCTGTATGTATGTCTGACCGCGAACTACTCATTCGTTAGTGGACCGAATTTTTACCAAGGGTACATGAAATAGGGGTAGAATTTCCCGGGGAGTGCCATAAAGTGTATAGTTTTTCGTTACCGATTTTCTGGAAACCGTTTTTTTAATTTTTCAAATTTTTCGGGAAATAACTGACCGAATCTCAAAGAATTGTATATGAAACAGGGGTAGAATTTCCCGGGGATTGCCATAAAGTGTATAATTTTTTGTTACCGATTTTTTGGGAAACCGGTTACGAAATTTTTTCAATTTTTCGGGAATTAATTGACCGAATCTTAAAGAATTACATATGAAATAGAGATAAAATTTTCCGGGGATTGCTATAAAGTGTATAATTTTTCGTTACCGATTTTTTTGGGAACCGGTTACAAAATTTTTCCAATTTTTCGGGAATTAATTGACCAAATCTTAAAGAATTATATATGAAGTAGGAGTCAAGTGTGTCAAAATTTTTTTAATTTTTGGAGGATGTTTAATTTTTTATTAACCCTCCGTAGTCACACCTATTTTTTCAAACAAGGAAGTTACTCTGGGTCATTTTGACCCGAGACGAACTTTGACCATTCGCCATTTGACCATTTATCCACCGATCGTGTTGAAAAAATTCTCGAATGCACTTGCGATATTGCTAAATTAATTGCTATAAAAAAGAAGGGCCTCAGGAATTTTTAACATATAAAAAAAATTCGCGAAAGATTTGTTAAAAAAAAAAAATTTTTTTTTAACTACAGCTAGAGGGCGTCATGCCCGCCAATTTTCAAGTTACGCGCAAGATATTTACGAGCAAAGTTGAGGCTCGGGTCAAATTGACCCGGTGTGACTACGGAGGGTTAATGGATAATTTTTCATTAAGAATTGATTTTCTTGAAACCGGTGCCAAAATTTTTCTAATTTTTTGATGATTTCGAAAAGAGAAAATAAAATGGAAGAAAATGAAAGGGAGAGTTAATAATGGCGGGTCAACGGAGGGTGAAAACGCGCGAGGCGCGAGCAAAAATAAAATTTAAAAACTTTAAAATAAGGAATTATATACATTTTTGAAATATTTCACAATATGATAATCTGCATCTATAATATTATCTATTATTTTTTATTTTTTAAAAAAGAATTCAAAGAGATGTAGGTTAGAGTTTGAGGAGAAAGAATGTCAAAGGTGGTCCTAATTAATGAGTGAGTTTGGGGAGAAGGGAAATCTAGTATACTATAAAATACTTGGATATGAGGTCATTTTGTCGTATGAGCAAAGTAAATAAACGCCTCAATAACTTAATACAGGATCCTTTTACAGAGAAATGTGTTGAAAAAGAAAGAAGAGAAAGAGGAGAAGGAGGAAAGGATGATAAGAGAAATAGGGGAAGCGAAAACAGAAGGAAAGGTATGGGGAGTTGATAGGCAGAGTAAGAAAAAGAAGGAGAGGATAAATGAAGAGATAATGATAGAAGAATGGAAGGAGTACTTCATGGAACTAATGGGTGGGATGGAGAATAGGGTAGTGAAAGGAGAAGGAGGGGGAACAGACAAAAAAAGAAGAGGAGATAGAGTTGGAGGAGGTAAGAAATGTAATAAAGAAGTTAAAAACAGGAAAGGCAATAGGAAATGACGGGATACCGAACGAGGCGTGGAAATTTGGAGGAGAAGAAATGGAGAAATGGATATGGGAAATCTGTAAAAAAGTTTGGAGAGGGGAAGGCTGGCCGGAACGGAACAATGGAAGGAAGAGGAGGAAAATAGTCCCAATAATTAAAAAAGGAGAAGGAAGAGGGGTGAAGGATTATAGAGGAATAACAATAATGTCCATCAATGTACAAGATATAACACAGCGATACTGGCAGAAAGGTTAAGGAAGGAGTCGTCGAGACAAAGAATTTGATTCCAGAGAAACAGGCAGGATTCAGAAAAGGGATGGGGACGATGGGACCAGATATTCGCGCTGAATTATCTGGTAAAAGAGCAATTGGGTAAGGAGAAAGGAAAGATGACAGTATTTTTCATAGATTTGAAGGCGGCCTTCGACTCAGTGGATAAGGAAGTACTAATCAGGGCGATGACAGAGAGGGGAGTGAGGCAGGGTTTAATAGACAGGGTTAAAGAGGTACTGAGAGAAACAAAGAGTAGGGTAAGAATAGGAAGAGAGTGTGGAAGTGCATTTCTGGATGGCAAAGGGCGTGAGACAAGGGTGCCCATTGAGCCCGATACTCTTTAACATATTGATCGCGGACTTAGAAGATTACATGAAGAAAGGAGGATGGGGAGGTGTAAAGCTGAGAGGGGGGAAGATTTACACGTTAATGTATGCGGATGATATAGCACTGATGGCGGAAGAAGAACAGGACATGAGATCGATGATAAGCAGGCTAGAGGGATACCTGGACAAGAAGGGACTAATATTGAGTATAGAGAAATCAAAAATAATGAGATTCAGAAAGGGAGGAGGAAGGAAGAGAAAGTATGATTGGAGATGGAAAGGAAAGAAACTAGAAGAAGTTAAGGAATTTAAATATCTTGGATATACACTGAAGGAAAATGGGGGACAAGAGGCACATATCAGAGAGAGAAGAAGGAAGGCGGCGAGAGTAATGAGGGAAGTGTGGGGTATAGGGAAAAGAATGTGGAAAAAGGACTGGAGAAGAAGGATCTGGCTGTATGATACCCTGATATGGACAGTGATGGGATACGGGGCAGAAGTGTGGGGGTGGAAGGAAAGGGTGGAGGTAGAAAGTAAGTACATGAAAGATATATCAGATGGATATTTGGGCTAAACTGGAGGACACCCGGATATATGGTGAGAGATGAAGTGGAGAGAGAGAAGATGAGAGGCAGGGCGAGCAAGAGAGCTCGGAAGTTTGAAAAGAAATTAGAGGAAGGTAACGGAGGGGGAATAGCGAGAAAATGCCTAGAGGAAATGAAAGAGAGATGGAAGAAGGGGAAGATAATAGGAAAATGGGAACAAGAAAGAAAAAGTTATCTGGAAGAGCTGGGGGTGAGAGCTGAAGAGGAGGAAGAGTTAGAAGTGGAAAATCTGGAGAGCAGAGAGAAGGCGAAGCAAAAACAAGAAAGGATGGAAAAGATCGTAGACTCGAAATACAACAGGTGGTATAAATTTATAAGGAAGGACGGGATTCCAGGATACTTAGAGAAAAACTGGGAGGAAGAAAGGTGGTGCAGTAGGGTCGCGAGGTTCAGACTAGGTAATGAAATTAGGGAAGAGGAACTGTATTGGGAAAAAGAGGGATTGAAAATAGAAAAGGTGCAGGATATGCGAGAGGGAAGGAGGAAAAGCGAGAGATGGGTGGGAACACATATGGGAGGAATGCTCGAGATGGGAGGATGGGATGGAGAGGGGTGGAGAACAGGATCCTTTTCTCTTCAAATGTTTAAACTTACGAAATTTAAAAAAAGAATACTCTAAGGATTCATCCTTCTGTTATGATAAATAGTTATTTGTGTAACAAGTGCGGGAAGTTGAGAATTGGACACGGGTGCGGAGTGACGCACGAGCCGAAGCACGTGTTACACACACTATTTTATATCACAAGTGCGTCTAAAGTTCAAAAAAGGACTTGCAAGGGGCGAGGGGGGGCGAAGCTCCTCCGAGCCTTTAAAGAAGGACTTGCGGGGGGTTATTTCTCCCAACGAGGGGGGGCGAGGCCCCCCTTGTTGGGAGGGGGGTCCGGGGGGGCGAAGCCCCCCCGAGTCGAAAAGTTGGGCGCAGGCGGGGAGAGGGGCGCGGGGGGGAGGGGCGGAGCCCGAATGTAAATATTTGCAACAGTTGGATCTTACAAAAAGCTGCATTTCTGCTACGGATTTCGTAAACTTTCTTCAGAGTTGCGGCGATTGTTTAACGCACTTACGATTAAGTAGCTGCAATTTTGTTGACAAATTATCTCTATTAAAAATTTCAGAGATATGCAAAAATTTGAAAGGTACATAAATAAATATGATTGTTAAGATTACAGATAAACTGTATATGACCAATATATACGTTTTTGGGTTTTTTTTTAGAATTGGATCTCAGTAATTGTACTCTGGAGAGAAGGGAAGAAGTTTCGATTCCCGAAAATCTAGAATTTCTAGAGAAATTAGACCTTCTAGGCTCCCATATAAGAACTGAATTTCTTTGCAAAATATTGCAAAAAACTCGCCGTATGCGTAACTTAAGGTAGCTGTCTCGTCAGGGCATGTATTAGATAAAGTTTCCGATTTCGGTTTTTATATCAAATTATATGATCAGCTTTGCAGTCGATTTTTTCTGTGGCTCCTTACCGACTATTTACTCTAGAAAATCGATCTCGAAAATCACAAATTTTGCATTACTTCATACAGAAAAGAAGGCTCTATCACGGTTTCAATCACATATTTTCGTATTTTTCGATTAGATGAAGTGAGAAAAAAACATTGCTTTTTGTACATTAGATTTCGAAGAATCCGATGCAACCATAAAATATATAAGTTACCGGAGATTTCGCTGCTAATTTTTTAGTTTATTTTAGTGAAAATGCGGTAATCGAGCAGACATTTTTTGGTCGAGGTGAGGTTGGGAAGACTTGGCAACGCCGCTGGCTAATCACTGTAGTTGCAGGTTATGGGGCTCGTCTTTCTTAGCCGAATTGGATAGTGATTGACACCTCTGTCATGCGTTTTGAAACCCTTTCTCAGTAATTGTCAAAATTCAATCGAAAAGGAGATGTAACCTCACTTGTAACCTTTCTCGACGACTCGCATGATCAGCTGATCAAAACGGAGTCAAATGAGAAAAATCACATAATTTGGAAAAAGTAACATACTTTGTCACATATGAAATTTTACACCATAATTCATGAAATTATTTTTTCTTTAGCAAAAATTGCCTGAAATATATTTCTGAACGTGAAAACCTACAAACAGTCACATGACTAGCACGTAGCGAGACAGCTACTTTAAATCTGAGCACACCTGCATATCGGGGTAATATAGAATTACTAGACTTAGACGCAATTACAATACAGTTAAAAAGTTCGTGTCCAGATTTAGAAATAATAGATTTATCGGGCTGGTACAGTATTATTACATCACGAGGTATTCATGCTCTCGCTAAATGCAAGAATTTACGAAAACTGACAATGATGGATAAGTACGTGTGTGCTACATTTTCTTTTAAAACACATATTATTCTTTATCAAAATGTGTATTTACATTTCTTGCAAACATCATGAAACGGTTATGTTGTTTTTCTTATTACGATTGAAAAACCGCATAATAATATGACTTTTGTTACAGGAATGTCGTAATCAACGTAAAGAAATATTGCACAATCGATAAGCATAGCTTGCATAGCTTGTTTTCCTCCTGTCAATGCTTAGAAAAAGTCAATTTGAGAAATTCCGATATGATTTTCAATTACGATGTCTATGAAGAACGGACACTGTGTAAAAACTTAAGACAAATATACTTGTATTATATATGTCTAGTTTCGCAATTCTCGAACAGTGTCCTAAACTGCAAACAATCTGTGTTATGCGGAACGGACTCGACGACACGCGTGATATCATCAGGCACCATTCGTTGCTCAGGCGAAGGAAAAATATCCACACGTACGTGTCCATTCTTGAACATCAAAACGGACTAACGGTGTTGAAAGGAAGGTCAGGATGGTACTACTAAAAGTGACAATTTTCGGGTTAAGAAATATGCTATATCGGCAGGGTACAAGTACATACATGAGCATCAAAGAGAGCATGCGCAGTGATGTAAAAGTGCGCAAAATTTGAAATAAATGAGAGTTTTGAAATAATTCTTGTATATCTACACGGAGAGAAAAATCAACTCGTAATACTATGTGAACCTGTATTATAAATATTTTATACTTTTCTCATGTTATATTTACAATAATATTAATTATTATCCATCTTCCATTATTATCCATCTTCTCTCGTCCCTCGGACGAGCAAACGAGTTCACTGACAGTGAATGCTCCTGGGGATTATTAGTGGTTCCTATTGAGTTCATCTCAATGTCCATCAGTTTGTCCTCATCCTGTTTGTAATCTATTAAAAAAATTATCTTATTATAGGGAACGTATATAAAACATCCCACTGAACTGTGGGCTTGATGAGTAATGAAACTAGCTTATCGTATATTTATATAATTCAACTTCTTATCCTACAAAATTCATGCTTTTAGAAGGTGGATACTGTTTTTATTAGAAAAGCCTTATAGATATATGTATTATCATACGATTACCAAGTTTTAGTTACTAACGTCGCCACCTGATTTAGTTACTAGCGTCGTCACCAATGCGTGTCATTCAGCTGTCTTACAGTTACTATTGACCCACGACATTTTTCGGTGGGCGTTTAGTAAAAATACGTATTAGGCGGCTGAGACTTTATATGAGCGACACGGTAAAATCCGGTGGGTCGCATGTAAATTTAAAGAGGCAGAGCGTCTGCTGTTTTTATAGTAGCGTTGTTATTAAATAAAGATTTATTTCGAGTAATAATCCTAGGACAAGCGTATTAGTATAAGATAGCTGTCAAACACGTTAAAAATACTTCAATTCACAGGATAATAACATGAGAAATAGATAGAAATTTAAGGTGAAAAAATTATCACGTAAAAATAATTTGATTTTTCTCTCCGTGTACATATATCTAGTATAAAAAAAATTTAGAAGTAGGTGGAGAAGGGCCTCCCTTTCCCCTGCACTCCCACACCCCCAAAAAATCTATCCAAACCCAAACTTATTTCTGACAAACTGAAATTTGATTTTGCATTTTTAATCCATGCAGTATTATGCAAAAATAATTTCTCGCGATAATCTCAGTTTGCAGACCATGAGCCATATTTGCAATAATTCTTTCGTGAAACTTATTATTTTTAAATTGAATTGGCAAGTTCTTTAAAATTTTGTTTCCTTGTTTTGATTAACACCTTATTCGTTTAGACCTTTGGCTTAAATCATTGAACCCGATTGACTTTCCGACTTTATACAAATTTGAACCCATTCGTTTTTCGTCACTTGAATATTTTTATACGAGTTTTGAAGCTTTTCAGGATAGGTATTATACTCAATTCTTTTTAAAATTATTTTAAATCTTTTGTCTTGTGAAAGTCATTCATAACTGTGATATGTATCACTAGGTATCACTAGTTTGGAATTTTTATAATTCTTTACATACAAAACGCAATTCTTCCAGATGCTTCTCTTTTTCTTGTTTGTGAAAAGCTCTTTCCGATTGAGCTAATTTTTCAGTTTGTAAATATTTCGCAAATGGATACTTTAGCGACAGAATTTTTTTTTGTACGTGTCCAATTTCATGTACTGAGCAGCATTTGTCCGAAGCATCTATTCTTTGTGAAACTGAACTGTTTGTAGTGCACCCTTATTTTTTGTGTTTTGCGGATTGGAAGTATTCAATCACTATATAAGATTTATTCTATATTAGTGGCTGGTCAGTTGTGGATGTAGTACGGTACATTCTTCATTGACATAAATACACACAATTGCGACATGTTTGCACTCTTGTTTAGATAGATCAGCCTTGCAAGCGCAATAACAGTTTGAAATGAAACAATCGTTTCGGAATTAAAGAACGTATTTATAAGAAATTCTTTCATAACTGACGAAAATATAATTATTTTTTTACAATTTCGAGAAAATATATTATTTTTTATAAAACAGAAAATATATAATTATTGCAGTAGTCCAAAATAGTTACATTTAAAAATTATATTATTTATGAACAGTAGTTTTATTTAACTGATCGTTTCTAATACTTCTTAAAAAATTAACTATATAAAAAAGTTAAAAACTATTTAAAACCATTTAAAACCTACCATTTAAAAAAGTTAAAAACAAAAACTTATATAAAAAAATTAAACAATAAAAAAATTGTTTTAAAAAAAAAGTCCCGACTGCTGCCTAAACTAGGTATAAAATTAAATGCAAAAAATAAAAATTAAAAAAATTAAACAATAAACAAATTGTTAAAAAAAAAGACTCCTGACTGCTGCTTAAACTAGGTTAAATTAAATGCAGAAAATAATAAGTATAAAGTACAAAATTAAAAACTTCTAAAAATTTAAAATAATATTAATTATAAAATATTAATACAATAGACACACTATTAGGAAATATTATCTAATAACAAATATGATTGAAAATATATACAAATACTTAATTACTTACTACAATTTATTCTTCTTATTATTATATTAGGCATTACAGATATATTTATTAATTGCATATTTTAAAAGAGCAGTCAGAAGACGCCACGCCAAATTTTATAGCTGTTAGAACATCATACTGGATTAATAAATCTATTAACTTTTCCTGATAATATGTTACATATCTAAACTTTATTATACCTAACATTATTGCGTGGCGTGCGTTGAATAGATTTTATTAGTTTATCCTGACTATATTAAGTAATTAAAATTGAATGTATTATTTTGAAGTTGTGATTTTCATTAAAGCAGATTTTTGTATTTAATAAACTATTTAAGGGGGTCATCCCGTGTGACGACCGTTTTTTTTAAGGTTTTTTTGCATTTTTTTGCGGCGAAATGAAAAAATACAGAGCTTCCAAATTTTTACTATATATTTATTACATCTTAAACTATATGTGTAAATTTTTTTATTTAAAAATATAGCGTCGATGGCGAGTTACATCACTGGAATGGCACCCATGTAAAAAAAACAGTGCCCACGATTCCGGCAGACTGGTTTATCTGAAATCAAAAAATCAAATTGCATTTTAATCTATAGGTGAATGGCTATAATATAACACACGTGTTACATTGCATTTATATTGTTGAGTAGGAAATTACAACTAACCTGTACGTTACATGTTGCATTGTGTTCACTGGGTAAATGTAATATATCGTTTTTTCGTTTTTTTATTAACACAACAATTAATGATAATAATTATACGCTATAAACCTTGCTTGATCAATAAGAAACTTATATACGGAAGCACATATCAAAGTATGTTGTAGTTATCGAGAACTAAGGTAACAAAGATTCGGCCTCGGTGAAACGCATACTCCCTCGTCTTCGCCAACCAAAGGTTGGCAACAGTCGGAAGAAAAAGTAATTAAAAATGTTTCATAGATCCTAATAATCACAACTTTGACTCTATGTTAATCATCAATATCTTTTTAATCATAATTGATTCTCAACAAACTTTTAACGGCTGAAAGTCCTAACAAACATATATACTTAATTTTGATTGCAATAAAACTTCTCCAACACGTCACACATCGTAATTATAATATGCCAAAATGCACTAAAATAGTCCTTTCTTGCATGCAATTTTAACTGCAAATTTCTCAAAATTGTGATGTAATAGAACAATTTAGCAAACAGCTGGATATGCAGCTTCCAAAGAACTACGGGAAACGATTATTCTCGTTCTTGTGCATTTTTTTTTGCTGAACAGTGAAGTCACATTAAATATGTGGAAATCATCATTATTTAATCGTTTTTTGTTAAAAATTGTTATAATCTTCCACTTGTCTAACGATTTTTAATATTTCACGAAACATATATCATACAATATTATATTTGAATTTTTAATATTACATTGTTTTCAATTTTCGTGTTTTTCCTCTTTCTCTCCATGTTTTTGTCATGTAATTTATGCCTTAATTCATTCACATATCTTGAGGTTATCTAACGACGGAGCTGAGGCTCATTAAAATGAAAAGTGATGCAAAATAAATCCCGCGAGAAGAGAAATGTCTCTCTCCCGTGTTATGAGCATTTAATCTTGTTGCTTCACACACTCCTATCCACATCTGTTTCATATTTGCTTCACATTATTTGTCCGGAATTGTTTATTACGGCATCGCGCATACCGCAGAGAATGCGGGACCAAAATTTAACGTACTACCCTGAAAATGTATCGCTGGCGGATAATGGGTTAAAACGGAATTACTTGTCCGCGAACAGCGCGATTATGCGGTATAACGCGTGTTGTTTCATAAATTTCAACCGGCGAACAAACGGACGGAATTGATGGGCCGCTCGATAGCGCGGAGTCTGCCAAAAGCTCCGGGACGAGAGGATCCTCTTTTCCGCGGAGCGGAATTAACGGAGACGTCGGGAGATGTCGGTGGGGAGGGGGGGGAAGAGGGCGAATAGGAGGATGAAGGGGGGTGATTGTCATAGTCGAGCACACTGCGGCGTTTGCGACAAGAGAATATTTTATTTCGGAGACGTTCCACGATACAGAATCATTTGGCGCGTTGCGGAATCGCATTATACGAGGGGCACCACGATGGCGTTAGCGATTCTCCGGACAGCCCGAATCGATGTTTAGTAAGAGTACGGCGAGCCGTACGGCGAGCCCGGGTTGATCCACTTGTAGCTGTTGTAAGGATACGCCAAAGGATACGCCGGCTGATACGGGTACACTTTTAAAGGCGCGTAGACCACCGCTGGAACAGGGGCGAGCAACGCGGTCGGTGGCAGGGAACCTGGTGGCAGGGGACCTGGTGCCGGGGCAGGCGCCGGTGCCGGTTCCGGCATCGGGGCGCATGTGGCCGCTACCACCGCGATAGCTATCAGGACCTGCAAAGCAATAAGGGTGTGATTACGCTTTTGAAAGCGAGACACGTCGCTTAAATCGCACGCCCAGGGTCTGTCCGCGTCCACCTACCCTTTTTCTCCCCTTCCTACTCCCGTTTTCCCTTGTCACGGTTTTTACGGGCGCTATGAAAAATGTCGAGAGTGTGCTCGAGCGAGCAAGCGAGGCGCATTTAGCGTGCGCTGCCGGATGACTTTGGCGACGCCTGATCGGTCCGCTTTTTGCCACCGCGCCCGCGAGCTCGATATCACCTCGCTCCAATTAATCACCGACACGATCGCACGTGCCAAGAACGAGAGCGCCGATCTCTTTTTTTCTTTCCCCCCTTTTCCCCTCGACTCGATGACAGCGCTACGCTTTTCTTTTTCTTTTTCACGGTAATTCAATTATCCGCATGACACACGGACGTGTGTCGCTGAAGTTTCGCGCGCGCGAAAATGTTTCCACTTCGATTTCGACGACGCTGTAATCTCGCAATAACGCTTTTCCTCGCTCCGGGGGATTCCAGCTTCGAGAAGGATTTATATATACGGGCGGATCGATCGCGGACGCTTTTACGCACGCGGATCGGAGTGTCTGAGCGTTCTCGATTTCGGCGAACTCGACGAATTTATGAAGCGTAAGTGCTCTGCCGACGCGTTTATTAGCGAAATTGAGCGGTTACTCCATAGAATTTTGTAGTCTCGTGGTGCTGGTTCTGGCGCGGAATGCATTCAGCGTCCGGATTTTATTCCGAATTCTACTCGGAACGATGAACAAAGCTTTATCTTAAACCGCGTTAAAGATCGTATCTCGATGAAAATTTCGTATAGCAGTGGCGTCTGAATTTTTCGAAAACATGATGCAGCACGCAACGCTCCGTGCCGACGCTTGAGAATTAAGTCGCGAAAGTATCGCGGCCGGAAACAAATCGATCACACTGTAGACAGGTGGGCGAACAAACATGCACGAGCGTACTGGTGGATATACTTGCCAGTTTGAACATGTTAAGCGTTTTATCAGCTTTCTTCCCGTTGGCGAACACACAGAGGACAACACTGACCGATACTGCGATTGCAACTACGGGAAAACGATCCCTTTTATATAGATACATGTTTCCGGGATCATCTTATTGTGTTCGCCCCACCGCGCGACCATATAGGCGGCCTTGGGCGAGCTACATTTCCGCGTTTGCGGATTTTTTTTTCAACTCTTCTCGCCGCCTAGCTCCTTGTCGCCGAGCCGACGCGAGGCTCGGGGGAGGGTTCGAATTGTTCATATTATGATACATATCGCATTAAGCGCACTTGCGCGGCGTATACCGTATATGCGTTGCTGTGCAACTCGGAAGTGACGCCGCGCGCTCTCTTGAGAACGCTTGCAGATCGGTATCGTCCGCATTGATTTATGGAAGGTCACGACGACGAGTGTTTAAAGTTTATTCATTGAATCGAAGGTTACGACGACGAAGACGCAGATAAGACGGAGAGAAGGGCGGCGTACAGCGGAGGCGGAAAATCCGCAACTGTTGGCGCGAGCGGCAAAATGGCGACTTAATGAATTCGGGAAGCTGTACGGTCTGCACGGGCAGGCGTCGCGAGAGAGAGAGAAACGTTCATTAAAGATAGTATATTCGACGTTTCTCCCGTCGAGCGGGAGACCATTTAATTAATGAGGAAAAAGAAGTACCCCCTCTTTCTCCGATGAGTATTCCGCTTTTATGGCTTCTTTGCATCACAAAGACGCCCGCGCGCGCCTTATCCACGTGCGGATTTCCTCCGAATCTGAATTCTTGCTTCATCGCCATTAATATAAGACTCCGAAACGAAAGGACCGTCAATTGCTTTCATCCCGCAACGCCGCGACGTCGTTGTCGGCGTCGTCATGATCGATGGTCCGCGTGTTCCAAACCGCTTCGACAGCGATTTATATGATCTTTATCGCGTCTTCTCATCATTAGATATGGGCGATTTGTATGGCTACAGAATTTAACGAATAATTAATTTGTTCTTCTGCATATTATGTCAATATCCTTTTCTTTCTGACATTTAAAACTCTCCAAACTTCCTCTCTTCGCAAATTCAGCTCTTATTGGCTTTGACAATAATTTGTATAATCGACTTTGAATAGACAATGTTACGCTTATTTTTTCTCTTTTACAAGCTTCGTATTAGATTGTGTAAGCCTCAAGACATTTTTATAACAGAAGTTACAATTGCTTTGCTTTTGAACGCATCCTTGGTCTTTAGAAGACTTTTGCCTTCGAATGTTAATAAACGGTTCGTTTATTCGCTCAAAGGTGATCAGCTCAGTTGATACCAAATGAAAACAGATTTTTTTCTGAAAATAATCCGACTTGTCCTAAATAAGCCAAACGAGAATTCTCGCGCGGCATAAAAGGTGTTCCTCATATCTATTCTACACACAGCTCGGCGGCGGCGTGCCCGTCGAAGCGTGACGGGTGCGAGTGTCTTTCGAAATAGCGAATGGGAATATTTGTTGGCAATTCCGTATGTAAGACCTAAAAATGGCGACGACCGTACGCGACGGGCTCCGCGATTTCCTACGCTCGCGTAGGCGCCCGGGTGCCCGTGCCCGGCTCAGCCGAACCTGTCCTGGTAGCCCGTAAAATGGCTATTCTGCATTCTTCGTGACACACGGTACAATAAATCAGATCGATTATGTAACGCAAGTACTCTCTATTTACAGCGGGGTACAAGTTTATTGCCGACAAGAAAATCGCTATAGTAAATAAAACCTCGTCGTCTAATCGAGAGATTTCGCTCTCTTCTTATATCTTTCCGCGCTACTTCGCTTTTTCGCGATAAGCTTGACGTATTCGATCATTGTTTAATAAAATTTGGATTATTACTTGAGTCTAATGATAGCTATTACATACATACTTCTCTTGATGCTTTATCACATTAAATTATGGAAGGTAAAACGTCAACGTATTACACACACACAACACACACACACACACACACACACACACACACAAATCGTTTTTATTTATCTCAATAAAAGAGATGTCGAACCAAAGATCTTTGGTATGTCAAATAAATCTTATTGATACGTTAAAAGTCAATTAGCAGATGCTTACAAATAACTTTGTACGATAGTTTTATATATCCTGACCAATGTATTGGTCTGATGCCCCTGGGAAAAAGCTAACGATAAATCGTAATCTTAATTTGGAGTTGCCGCTAATGTCAATACAGTTTATCTATCCTGACCAATAATTGTATATCTCGAACAAACATATATTTGTAGAATTATTCCTGTTTTAAATATACCTCAAATGTTACAAAATTTTAAGTAAATTTTCACCAATTTCGATTTAATCAATTTGCATGGTAAATATATGCCTATAAAAATTTGCCTAACAATTTTCATCTTTACAAAATTTTTACGAATAAAGTGATTGATAGTAATTAATTACTCTTGGGGTTTATATTTTTCAGGTTTTTGGCGATCTGGTGGCCGCTAAAATGTCAAATCACGAAACGGCGAGCTCGCATGATGATCGTCGTGATCTGGTTCATCGCTCTGACAATGACGTCGCCCTGGTTGCTGTTCTTCGACCTGGTCTCCATCTATGACGACGATCCCGACCTGCGTCTCTGCCTGGAAACGTGGCCGCATCCCAAGGATGGCTCGCTGTTCTTCCTGATTGGCAATCTGACTTTTTGCTACGTGCTGCCGATGATACTCATATCCCTCTGCTACGTTCTCATCTGGATCAAGGTGTGGCGTAGGCATATACCCGGCGACACCAAGGACGCCCAGATGGAGAGGATACAGCAGAAGTCGAAGGTGAAGGTGGTCAAGATGTTGGTCGTGGTCGTGATACTCTTCGTCCTCTCATGGTTACCTCTTTACGTAATCTTCGCCGTGATCAAGCTGGGCGGCGACGTGGCGGAGAGGGAGGACGAGATCCTGCCGATCGCCACGCCGATCGCCCAGTGGCTGGGCGCCAGCAACTCCTGCATAAATCCGATCCTCTACGCTTTCTTCAACAAGAAATACCGGCGCGGCTTCATCGCCATCCTGAAGAGCGGCCGGTGCTGCGGCAAGATCAGGTACTACGAGACCGTCGCAATGATGTCCTCCTCGACGAGCATGAGAAAGTCCTCTTACTACGTTAACAACAACAACAACAACTCGTCGACGAGACGCGCCTGGCACGGACCGCCGGTCCACCAGGACAGCAACGTTTCCTACATATTCAATCACACCGGCGTTTAATTGTAGCCGAAGGTGAGCGCGAGGAATGTGCCCTGAGATGACCTCGCTTTATTGTGCAGATTTGATATACCCGATCGACGGTGAACGAACCTGAAAGAAGAAACGCGGTGGCCTTTCGAAATCTGGCCGAGGTCAGCCAGCCCGAGAATTACGGGTCATCCTGTGGATGATCGACACGATTGTTACTCGGGCCGGAAGTCGTCAACGGAGAAACGGGAGTGCGGGAGAAGAAGAAGAAGCCTTTTCCGGCAGACCACTTATTGTCGCCCTGCCATATTATCCTTACGAAAGACGTTGTTATTTGGATTTTGTCACAATGTTTAGCCACTGCGTATACGCGTCATATATTCTAGCTGTTAAGACGAGTTCGCCGCTGCGCGCGCGCGGTTGTGCAATTGTTTCGCCTAACGACACGACGAGGTAGCTTTCTAGATAATCCAGGAGACGGGATTTACGCTTCAATGAATCTTAGAACCTTCTTCTATGTTCGAGATATTTGTACGGTACGGTTTAAACGAAGAATATAGTTAAGTCCACCAATATTAAATGTAAAGCGGAACGGAGTTTGCGACCGGATGCACGCACCCTCGTGTGTCGAGTATGTAATTAGCGCGACAGCGGTGAGTGGCGATGATTTCGGAATGATGACTCGCGTGAGCGCGGATATGGGTTGAGTCTCTTGACAGTAGACACACGGCACTTCCGTCATGACAAACAATTAAGCCGCGCGCGGTCCTCGGGATACCTGCGTAATTAAGGAGACATAAGTGGAGGTGTGTGATGTGCACCAATTAACATAGCATTTTATTGAACACGGCGGAAGGCGCAGCATAGTGTAAGATTCGATTTCGGTCCACATTGATTCACGCGCGAGCGGTTTTCGGACTGAATGAGAGTTGGTAAAATAAATCGCGTAACATTCTGGCATTAGCTACGCGTGTATCCGGTATCGTATGCCGCAGGGTTTATTCGTATACACGTTGAGACCACCAGTTGCACCAAAAATCGCGATTAGATAACATGAATTCGTAGTGAGACGAGCGAGCATACAATAATTTGCAGATTGTTATCAATGTGATATTTTAATTACGAAGGACAGTTCGTTTACAATTTCCGGGAGGAAATATTAATCGATAGATCATGGTTGATTTCCTCGTAAGATTTACTATGATTCACGCCATTCTCTAACGCATCCTATAATATATTTATCCTATATAGAGTAGAAAGAAAAAACAATTAATTTGGGTAGTAACGAGTTAATTGGATCTTTGTAAACACATAAGCACATGCAATTTATCATGTTTATCATACTTTAAATTATAATTAAAAATTATAATTAATTATAATTAAAATTATAATAGGATTATATACGTGTATTTTCTTACCGAAACTTTAATCGGGAATATTTGTTTGTGGTCCGAGCGATGTCATTATTTTCTTGCGACTCGTGCTAAGGATATGGGAAAAAAAAAATATAATTTGTGTGAGATAAAATGTCTGAAACATCTCCTTTTTTTGACATCCTTTGGGCGTTTTTTTAAAAGGAATTTCTTGTAATTCTTGTATTATCGGAAGTGACCAAGTGGTGGTTTGATTCGAAATAGAATGTATCATTGTACTGTTATCATCAGGCGTTTGTTAGTTCTTGCTGGATTAATTGACAGGGTTTTTTCGAGCTTTGTTGTCCGCAGACTGCGTTTGCACATCTAAGATTTGTCCGGATTGTCCGAGGGCAATTTCCATAGCCTTCTGAAACCACAACGCTTATCACGCGCTTGTCCCGACTGGTTATTTCGCCACACACGATCTGTCAACGATAAAAGAAAAAGAGCGTCCTACTTTGTCTATTGGCACCCGCCAATCAGATCGCGGATTTTCGCGCGCGTTGTAACGCGCGACCGAGCGATCGTATTGCTTACTCGTTACATTTTAAGAGCCGCGACGATCGGCTCTTGCGTTTTTTCCCCTAGGGGCAGCGGGATTACTTTGAATCCTTGTATAGCTGTATAAGATGGTATAACGCTGTAAGCGAATTGTCGGATTTTACGGTAGAGCAATTATTTTCGTAAGGTTTTTATACGAGAGCAACTGTAGATTTAACACTGCAGAATTATTACAAGGCCATCGAGTCTATTTCCAATTCATATCCGTCGGTGGCGATTAAGTGTAACAATGATAATAAAATAGGATGGGAGAGCAGGAGAGAGACACGACACGAGTGAAACGCGGCCAGCAGTGACGGCAATTAATTGGAGAAACGTAGGAACAATCGGGATTTGAAATTGATACAGATTTTTTTGCTAGGTTCAAGTTTTGATGCTATAGACACATATACATATGTATATACGTGCGCTCGCGCGCAAAAAGATGTCTAATGATGAAACATACACACAGGTTGATGCGAGATGTTGTTCGTTGTACGTGTGTAACATCGGCGATTCACGCCGAAATTATGTCGGTTGCAATACCTGGCGATAATTTTAGGCCGCAGCTAATTCAACATATACGAAATGGCGAATACGTGTAACGAGTAATTAAGTGTACGAGCATGATATAATTCACAGTAGTATGCATGTAAGGATCAAACGTAAGCCTATCCGCTCTGTCTGCATGTATGTACGTATTATATGTATATCTACTGTTGCTACGTTGTTATTAAATACACATTGACACTTGCACACGTTTACACACGTTCCAGGGTTAACGTTCGTTCCGTCAAGGATCTCTTTTATACCGTAGATTGTTAATTACCATTATTGATTATCGATCTTTGTCGCACGCGTGGAGTAAATTCTATACGCACACATTTTAACGGACTTTCGTAACTTTTAGAAGCCTTTGTTTACAGGATTACAAAGCAACTGACAAAACGTGAATCCGTTGGGAAAATTATATCTTTGACTTTTTTGAGAGCTGCATTGAGTAATTGTTTACGATAAATTGTTTATTTAGAGATAATGAACGTTTCAATTAGCAGAATGAGAACTGTTTGTTGCATTTGTAAATTAGATGCATGCGAAGAGATGTTGTAACAAATAAATGTAAAGAAAAACGTTCATAATAGAGCTATGTAAAGTAAATTTGAAATCTTGGTACTTTGAACATTTAGATGTTACTGCAATTCGATTTTCAGATTCGAATAATTTTATTTGAGATGAAATGAATAGTCGAGTAATTCGAGTACGTCGAATATCATGCATATTTTCAGATGGTCGCATTATTGTCATATTTGTACTGGTACTGTCACTTTGCGGTACATATATTTCCATATTTATTAGATTTGTGATACTTTTGACCAATTTAACACAGACTATTTGTACATATTCGAAGAAAACGTATGATACATCTTGATATTCAGATACTTGAAATATTCAACTATTTTTTTTTACTGGAAACCTCAAGTTTTATCTAATTATCCGAATAACAGAATTACTCGAACATTTACCGGCCTAATTCGCGCTTAAGTTCTGTCACCAGGGGCAATAAGAAAGTTTCCGGACGCTATGAAAAAATAATTCACTAATCCTATTCGCGGTTATCCCCTTTATTAACTCTTAACTGGTGAAGCAAGTAAAGAAAGTTCAACACTATTAATGATGAGTGTCTTTTCTTCTTTACTTTTTTTTAGATTTATTCGTTTGGTTTCCGGAACATATAATGTTAATTGATTTTACTGATTACTTAAGAGATTTTAAGAACACGAGAAATAAAAAGAAATATTTTCGCATTGAAATCAATGCCTTTAATTATTTATCAATTTACACACAAACAAGAATTAGAAGACAAAGTTCAAGTTCTAGAACTTGAGATACTTTCTTAAAGATTAAGCAAATGATGATCAGTCTAAAAACTGATTTTGTACTTCATACGGACATCAAAGTGGTCGACACACGTCTTTTTAGTGATTCTTGAAACATCGATATCCAGTGAGAGAATCTGCCTCACCCATTTTGACGCTAATACGTTTCATCACGTGATGATATGTAATCAATGTAATAATATGTGTTCGAGAAATTCATGATCACGCCTTAATCGCGACAAAAACAAATCCTGTTGTTAATAACACTTTCCCTTTGAATGGATAATATTCATTTAAAACATTCCCGATAACACGTTTTACGTAGGACAAAGTACACTGCTGGTGTCTGCCAGGGATTTTATCAAACGTAACTAGGTTACAAGATACAGCGAACTTATATCATAACAATTAACGTATCGCGTGTATCGCAGACTTCTACTTAGCGTTGATCCCCAGCATACAATCATTTTGTTTGAACATTACGCTAATTCAGAAACGCAAATCACGCATTTAAAATCGAGTCATGTCGATAAGCGTTCAAAAAATTAGTGGTTCCAAAAATAATAATTCGATAATTATAATGTTTCATTAGTGTTAACCATCCAAAACATCGAAAAATATTTTAAACATTTGATCTATGACAAAAGCACGTTTAATGGATCGCACTAATAATAATTTTTTTTTTAAATACTACTTCAATAACAAAAGGAGGTATATTATTCTTCAAAGTGTCGTTGGAGCATTTCATTAAAAAGGTGCTTTTATCATAAAATTGCTTGTATAATGTGTTTGCTGATATTGTGAATCGTTTACGGGATACCTCGAGATGAGTTGAAGATACCGTCTAAAATTAATTCCTAGAGGCGGTGGGAAAATTGCGTAGAGTATATCTAAAGCCGACGCTTAAAGGTTAATCCATCGTCGTGAGCCTATTTTTTCTGATAGCGCGTGAGATATGCGAGGGAAGGCGATAAAGATGAACTAGCGTTTCTCGTAGACATAAGCATTCTGTTATACAATTTTTTATAATCGTTCGCGAGACACTCCCTGTTATTCTTAGGTATATAATAATCTCGTGTATCTTAAGCAGGACACGGGATACGATAATTAAGCGTTTAATTGATAGGACGTATTTATTGGTCATTGGTATATTATTAGTAACGGTTACGCAGGAGTTGGCCAAGCGTGTTTAATGATGTCGGCAGAGCCTTGGTATACAAGCGAGATTTCCACGTCGAGATATCAGAAATGCACATCATTTGTAGCTAAGTGATGTTTTTGTACATTTCAAACACCTTCTTTGCTCTTTGTATAATAATACTGTAAAGATTTGTGCAAAAAAAAAAACCGTTATATTTACTCGTTCACCATAATCACAAATTATTAGGTTCGTGCAAAAGGAGACGCAGAAGATTGTCGTGTTTGTCGAAATAAAAACTAGATTTAATTTTTATTAATTAACATAATCGTCAGCTTCAATAAACTTTTCTTCTGCGTGGAGAAGTTTGTCTTTTTTTTCCAGTAATTAAAGAAATTAAATTTATTTCAAATGGAATTTAGTGAAAGAACTTTTTGTACTGACCTGATAATGATATTATACTCAGGTAGCAAACACAAGTCATTTTGACGTCAAATTTTGGTCCTTTACTGACCATTCCTGATGTCACTAACTAACGGCATAATGACGTTAAAATGACGGTCTAATGTCACAGACAATTGACGTCATTTTCTGACGTCTTATTGATGGCAAAAATAGGTTCATTGTACGACATACCGGTTTCTAGAAATGTTATTTATAAAATTAAAATGTTAAAATGTCTACTTGATAAACGTTTATTAAAAAAAAACGTTCTTTTTCTTTATCTAGGAAAAAAACGCTTCTTAAACTGTTTCTTTACGTATCATGTGTAGTACAAGTACCCCGCGCCCGTATCGCTTGATTTCGATGATCCAGTGGACAGTGACGATCTTCTGACTCTGATGCTTCCTTATTAACTGTACTTGTCTATAACAGGTACATCTTTAAAGTGTTCAAAAATCTTGTAATGATATCTTTTTGATAGCTATAACACTGCATGAAATAGTTATCATCAAACTATATAATCACACGCAACTATTATACATCCACTTATACCATAAATTCACCACTTCAATCATAAAGTTGCGGAACAAACATATATTGTAGTTAATTTTGTGGTTTTTATTTTATTATTACTTTATTATACAATATTAAGAAGTAAAAATAGTTATATTACAAAAAGACCTTATTTGAACGACTTTAAGACGTCTTTAAAATGGTCTAAGAAATGACGTCTTATAAACGTCCATTATTAGTCGCTGTCATAGATAAAAAATGACTAAAAATAGACATCATAATGACGTTATGGAATGACGTCAGTATAATGTCCTTTTTAAAGGCAGTCGCTTTTTGGTCATTTGACGTCATTTGTACAAACATGACTAGTATTTGACGTCAAAATGATATGTGCTTGCTATCTGGGTATCTACACACACAACGCATACAAAGAGTAAAATATCGCTTTTGAAAACTTGCACGCGTATATATCATAGTCAAATTGACTTTTTGTTGCACGCGTTACCGAATAAAAATCAAATACTGGCGATCCAATTTGAGCTCACGCTTTACAACACGGCCGTAATATTGAATTTTCTATAAGCTACATAACATCGAACGATATGCCATCCTTTTTCCTTTCCTGTTATTTTATTTTATTGACGGTTACGCGGTTATATGGATAAGCGCGGCGCGTTATCTGTATAACAATGAAATAATAGAAACATACTAGAAGGTAAGAAAATTGCAAGTGACGCCGATAAGTGTTTAGCATCCTATCAGAGTATGTATGTACCAACCAAAAGATGTTACCAATGTCGATGACTCTTACCCATCTAACTTATTGATAAAAATAACGAAAATACTTACCGTTAAGACGAATACGTAAATACCACGAAAGATAGGGCGGTATTCATAGTCGCGGATCTTATATCTAAGATCGTCTTAAGTCTGGTCAAAAGCAGTCTTAAGACTCCGTCTAGCCAATCAAATGACCGTATTAGCATTACTTAAGACGGTCTTGAAATAAGATCTGATTATGAATACCGGCCATAGTCTTCGTTTGTTGTGTATGTTTTGAATATATATATGTATATGTATATGGTACGTAAACAGCCGGCGATTTGGCGTTATCACGCCTGTCAGCCGAGGCGCAGGTTTCTCTGTCCACTGTTCGAATTAGCAATACATTTTAATTTCCCTCACTTCGCTGGTCATTTTATAGGGGATGCCGTGGTAACGCCGAACCGCGTCCCACGTAGCTAAAATGTATCGAGTTGCGAGTATAAGTATACTTATTTTCTCAGAAAAGAACACATTAAAATAATATTAAATATTATATTATATATATAATAAAATATCTCCATTGTGTATATGCTTTTATATAATTCTCCTAGTTCTTATCCTGACCATTATTTTCGCGAGTTATTAACTTAAAAAGAGAGAAATGCGCAATTGTTTTATTAATAAAAGAGGAGAAATATGAGGAATTAATTTCTAGAATTATTAAATTTCATCAAAATATAAAAATGTGTGCAGAAAATCTAAAGGTATAATTGTGTTACATATTCAAAATTAAATAGATTATAAATATTTATTAAAGTATTAATTTATATGATAAATTTTATATTCATATCCAATTTTTTATTTAGTAGGGTAAACCGGGGCACGTTGTCACACATTTTTTTCAATATTTTTTGTATTTTTTACATTCAATATTTAAGAGTACTTTGATATGCCAAAATTTCGAGTGAACCCTCAGCTTCAATTGGACAGTATCGAATTTTGTGTGATTGTTACTCTACAGTTGTTACATAACAATAAATAACGACAGGTCGTTTGTGACCGGGGCACGTTGTCACATCAAATGTAATTGCATGCAAAATGTAATCCAAACTGTATACAACGTAAATATCAATATATTATAGTGCGCTGCAATGTAAAAAAGTAAAATCCTTCACAGAAACATTTATTTTATTTCAAAAAAGTACAAAAAGCACGAAGTTTTCGTCTTAATCTAAATAGGCAAGAATTCCACTCGAATGCGCAACTTATTGATAAACATTTTTTCTTTTATAATCATGTCGGTGATTAAACATAAAATATTTTTATTCGTTATCGTCATCCGAAGATTCGCAATAGATTCCTATCAAATTCGTGACAACGTGCCTCGAGAGCATTTTTTTACTTCAAACAGCCTCATGTCCGACACGTTTGAGATATTCGTAAGGTTAGGTACTGCAAGCGGTAGGTAAAAGTACATACTTTAAGATAATATAAAGGTCTATTCTGAAAAAACATAAGCTTCATGTCCAGTACGTTGAATATTAGACAATAAAATTTTACTTACGGTCGCAAAATACTTTCAAGTTGATTTTACGTCAACACGGCTGGCGCAATCTCAAGACTGTAAACACACCAAAGATGGGCATACACTAACACGTTTTGGGAATGATGGGTGCTGCCCTCCGGTTATTAGTTTTTTAAATAAAGCCAAAGTGACAACGTGCCCCGCGTGACAACGTGCCCCGGTCTACCCTATACAAAGGGATCGTTGGATGTCAATGTGTTAATAAAAAACAAAATTTTTCTACAGAGTAGTGCATAGTTTAATAACAACTTTCTGATTGTCATTTTGTAACTTATACATATAAATTATCTAAATTTTTTCTTTTGTAACTAAAAATTATTGTAAAATGTAAAGTCAAGTTTAAGGATGTTTTACGTATAGCTATATGTAGTATAATTTCGTTTTCTTGATTAAACAGTGTAAAGCTAGTTTCAGAAATTATTCATAAACAACATGTTATCATTGGGACAGAAAAAGCGTAAAAATCGCATTTTTGTACTTGATATTGTTTAAATAAATCATTAAAAAATTGAAAAAAATATATTAACAGAAAAACTTAAAAAACCGTAATTACAATTCTCGATGTCACAGAAGTGTACCATAAAAA
This sequence comes from Temnothorax longispinosus, assembly GCF_030848805.1. Lineage (NCBI taxonomy): Eukaryota > Metazoa > Arthropoda > Insecta > Hymenoptera > Formicidae > Temnothorax > Temnothorax longispinosus. The sequence goes on from NC_092358.1 coordinate 10,495,310, forward strand.
TTTCATTCATTTTTATTGTACAGGAGCAGAGATACATATTATGATGATATTTACATGGAAAGTATATCTATATATATACAATTTCTGTAACTTTAAAGCAAATATCTCAGAAACGGGTCAGACAATCGATCGCAAATTTAACACAGGTTTCTGGGATATATAAGTGCACAATCTCTGTAAATTTCAGCTTCATCCCTCTATTTTGACATAAATTGTTTCTATTTTAAATCGAAGACTGCAGAGCGAGATGAAGTTGCTTTAAATAGCGATTTATAGATATCTTGTATTTTTCTCAACTTTCTCACTAATAGCATTAATATAAAATCTACAGTAACGATTATAATTTAATTTTTTTGCACTAATAAGATCTCTATTAAATTAAAATTTACACACATTTGTTGTTTTAGAAGAACTTACCATATGAATTGCTCGAATCGTTATGTCACATATTAACACGTTACGTCAAAACGTACGAGGTACGATCTCTAGTAACCACAATCGTCGACTGATATTCTTTTGCCTCTGCGAGAACGTTCTGTTATTGCGTGATTTTTTTTGCCACATTTTCTAATCCCTATTTCCTCGGGAAAAAAAATTCTCTTTAGGAATATAAAATCTCTTGTGAACATAGCACCTGCAGGAAAAGATTGAAGGCTGTGTGCGGTAACGTACTTTTTTTTATTTCCCCGTATATCGCTCTTCGCGCGCAGGGGTGAATAAAACGACTTTAATCTAAATATAGAGATACTTACGGAGTTCGTCGACGGCACGGATGCATTAACATTGCATGTTCCTCTTCGCGAGAAAGGAGGAGGGTGTGTACCCCGTAATAATGCAGTCCCTCCTATCCTCCGACTGGCTTGATAACAGGCTGAAGTAATAGACGGGAAAATAACTCGATCAAAGATCGTGCCATGATTACCGTGATGCATGCCTGTTATTACGTATCTCTTATATGTATCATTGCAGCGTGCGATACCACGAATATCGTTAATACGGTATAACCGCTGGAGTGGCGGTCGGAGCATGATGAAAAACGTGAAGAAGACGGATAAATTTATATCGATACGGCTAGCGAGGTTTCTCATGAAGGTTATCGGTTTCTGGCCCGCCAAGTCGAAAACTGAGGAACGATTATTGAATGGAATTTTGACTTATACAATATGCATGGTTGTCATGGCTTTGTGGATAGAAGCAACCGAATTATACCTAGGTAAAGGTGACTTTTATGTAAGTACCAAAATTTGTAATGTAATAATAAACGAGGAAAAACTATCACTTTGTGGTGTGGTGTGTGTGTGTGTGTGTGTGTGTGTGTGTGTGTGGGGGGGGGGGGACTATAAAATAAATGTTGCTTGTGTAACAGTAATTGAAATTTTACAATATATAAATAACTTTTAATAACAAGCTCTAGATTCGAGTTATTTTTATTAGTTTTAATTTTTATGTGTTAATTTTATGTTTTGCTTGTAATTAATATAAACTTAATTACTTGCTTATACAGTAATACAATTTTTATGAAAAGTAAAAAATTAGTAACAAAAATTATATTAACGTTTTAGGCCATCACGTATACTTCTTGCAGCTCTATGCCGGTAATAATAATTTTGATGAAGATATTTTTCTTTCTTCGTCATCGAAAAGAAATGTTGAATATGCTGAGATATACGGAGGATAATTTTTGGTACGTCCAATACGACGAGTACGGCAGCAAGGTTATGGAAAAGATTAATAAAAAAGGGATTATATTAATGTGCACGTTTACGTTCTTCGTACAAGGAACCGTTTTCACCTATTTGCTGTCTCCTATAATCGGTATCCTGAATCTAAATTTACATCGCCAATTTAGTAGAGAATAGAATATACGAACGGTACAAATCTTAGTTCAGGTACTAAGCACTTTTGTTCGTAACATTGTTGCGCAGACAGGGATATCACATTTCTCTTTTACGTTACATTTTTATAGAAAATATCGGGAGAAACGAGAGCGACAGAATGCTTATTTTTAATCTCTGGATCGGAATTCCGACAACCGTCTCGCCTAACTTTGAAATATTATTTACTATCGAGGTAATGCAGCATGTGGTTCTCCATAATTGTATTATAGTATAGGAACGTTCGATTTTGTATTAATTTTTTAGACACTCTGTTAAGACATGCATGATGTCATGTTAATTAAACCATGTGAATAATAACTAACATTTACTTCGCCAGTGAATAATTAACAGCAAAGACTTTTTAATCGACCCTACTGACTATCATTTTTTAATCGTCATGACAATAATTGGTATTGGTCAGTTAATCGTCAAGACGTTTCGACCATGGATTTTGATCTTTCTAAATTGATGTAATTTCCAAAACCGATGGTCGTATTATCATGACGATTAAAAAATGATAGTTAGTAAGATTAAAAAATCTTTACATGTTAATTAAGTTTTTGAAGAATTTTGAGAACTAGTAGCTATGTCATTGATTTGTACGCATTCGAGGTAGCATTTTATTGTTGGCATATCAAACAGCGTAAATCATTTTTTAAGTGTGTGATTTTACAGCTTTCAGCGCTCGTTCACTGTGGCGTATGCTTCTGTTGCTTCGACAATCTCTTGGGTCTATTGAACCTGCACACTGCCGGCCAATTCAAAATTCTGCAACACCAGTTGGGAACCATCCTCGATAGAGTCGAACGGGTCGGTACCGTAAGATCTTTCGACGAGAAACAGAGGCAGGGAGTATACGAAAAGATCAAAGAATGCGTCGTAGTGCATCACGAGCTGATCTGGTACAGTGAGAAAATGGAACAAATTTTCATGTACACGACCCTTTGTCAGCTGTTGGTGTCCGGCGTCATGCTTTGCGTCGCGGGCTTTCAGGTGTTTTTGGTAAGTATTTACGCGTAATTGTGCTACAAGAGAAATAAGAGAGAATGTGTGTGTGAGAGAGAAAGAGGGGGGGAAGACGTACGGAACTCTTTACTCACATAACGATGTTAGATAAGTGAAGGTAACGTAAGAGAAATATGAGCGTAAATATAGCTTACCTGCGTTACTCGCTGACCTTCTCCACGCGTCTGCGTCTTTGTTGGAAAAGGCCCGCGGTACTCTCGTCAGACGACTGATATTCATCGCCCATACGAACGGCTGCTTTTACCAACTGTTCGTGGTCACGCTGACGGCGAATGATTTGATGGACGAGAGCCGCGCGGTCGGAGACGCGGCTTACAACGCCAATTGGCAGGTTTTATCCCACGAGGAGGACAGGAAAATCAGGAGAGCCATCCTGATGATCATGATGCGATCGGCACGTGCTTGCTCCATATCCGCTGGCGGTTTCTTCCCAGTGTCTCTCGAGACGTTTATGGCGGTAAATCTGACGTAGAAATATACGATTACGGGCAGACACTTTCCGCAACGCGACAATATTTTTATTTTCCTTCAGGTGTTGAGCACCGCGGCATCCTACTTCACCTTGCTTCGCAAATTCGTGGAATAAGTGCTCGAATAGGGAATTTAAAATTACATAAGAAATACATTGAGAAAAAAGAACTTAAAAATATTTAGTACATTAAAATATCTTTTTGAAAGTCTATAATCCTATAGACATTCAAAATATACAATTATGTATATGCAACATATAAAAAATATATTTGTACCTTAGAGGTAAAGGATTGTGTCCATTTTTGAACATTTCAAGAAAACAAGGTTTAAAGTTTTAAATAGGGAAATGATATTTTCTTTAGATATAAAATAAAAGTAGCAACTTGATTTATTAAGTTTTTAATGTGACATGTTTAATAGTGCAACTGTTAATAACACGCTGTGTCTGGTTTAAAAATTAGGTTTAAAAATTAGGTACTAAAAAAATTTTCAATACGACTTTTTCTAATATTGTAGAACTAAGAACTAGTAACAATAGACATAAACGTCTTATACAATTTAAGCTCCTGTTATATTGAAAAGTGTATTAACTCTATTTTGACAAAAACTCGAGATACGATCCTTTACCTATAAAGGTATATACATATAATATTGTAATACTTTATTATAGAATGTCAAAGATTGCGCGATTTTATTTTTAACGGCGTTTTCTGACGGAATAATGTAAATAAAATTCTTTCGATGGAAATACTTCGCAGAAATATTTTTCTTTCTTCGCGTAAAAAAATTGTCCGAAAAGAGTGCAAATCCACAAGAATTTTATCCATTGTATTTATATCTATGCACTTGCAAAAAACTTTAGTTATTACGCGATAATTAATCAGCTGAAGCTCGTCTGCAAATACTATTACCTCAATATCGTTCTTGTACGTCGCAAGTAGACGTACGTCCAATTTGCGGTGAGGTTCGGTAGCTTGCAGTCGGGCCACTGACGGAAGCGGCGAAGAGAAAGGGCCACAGCACATTGTCCAGCGGAGATTGAACTTAGTGCATACATCGCCGATTGATCGCCTTCGGCAAAGGAGACGCGTACGATTACAGCCTGTCACCCAGAGCGAGGTAAGTCAATTGCGCGTCAATTTTCCTGCTTGTTAGCATAATGGGCTTCCACTTATATCGAAATGGCTCGGCCATTCGGATGGCACTTAAGGCCGTGGCGGCGTAAGAAAATGACGAGGTTTCGGCATGACGCGAAGTAAGGAGTACCGATCGGTGAATATTACGCGGCTCTTCATGAAAGTAGTTGGACTCTGGTATGTCGAGACACCGCGGGAACGGCTGCTCCTGCGCGGCGCGTTTGGCTATGCCGTTTGGGCGATCGTCTTCGCCATTCTCGTCGAGGGCGTTGATCTGTATCACTGCATAGGCGACTTTTACGTGAGTGACGCGGCGATCGCTTTCGCACAGTTCACCCTCGACGGACATAGAAGCACCACGCGGTTCTTACAGTCTTGAATTTATTTTATTTTGGTGTTAAAGTGCAATTTTATTTCAAGTTTTACTGTGAATTATTTTAAATTGTTAAACGCGTATAAGACCAGTTAACATTTAACATCCTCAATTTAGTTTCGAGAAAAGAAATCTAGACAATGCACTTCGAATACATAGTTTTGGTAGCGAAGCGTGTGTGTTTTGCTTTTATATTTTTATTTTTCTTTCATTCCGATGGATTGAAACTGTTATAATTGGAAAAGTATAATTGGGAAGTTTCTGATACTCTGTGTGCGCGTGTATGTGTGTGGATGTGTATGAGTGCATGTGAAAGCACGTATGAGAAAAATGTATCTTACGTCAACTAAAAATTTTACGTAACTATTTAATTAGTTCGATCACAATAAAAAATAACTGAGGTTGTAAGTTATTATAGGTACTATTTTTTAATAATTTTATTCTATCAAAATATTTGTTGTGTACTAAAGTTAATAACATCGTAGTAAGATTTAACGCCAATTATGAGAATATTTATAGAATATGTGAAATACTTTTTTTAAATAAATACACACGAAATAAAAGATCAAAATTATCTGCGAAATTATTATTTTTCTCATTTTTATACTAAATCTTCAATTGCTACAATTTTACTAATACCGTTAATTAATTAATAAGTTATTTTTATAATAACATGCCAATTATAACAAAAAATATAAATTCGATAAAACTATATTATTTTCAACATCTGTTTATTTATGAATTTGCAGCACCGTCAGAATGTTCATATGGGGGTCAGGAATTATTTAATTCTTGGTAGTTTTATTACTCATAGGCTGTTACGTCCAACTTGTGTGCAACGTTGCTGTTAATAATGATACTGGTGAAGCTAGGTAGCTTCATGTTCTACCGTGACATGATAATGGACTTGATTCATTTCGCTGAAGAAAATTTCTGGAATGTCACTTACGACAAGGCTGGCGCTAAAATCCTGGAGGAATACGATAAACTAGGAATGACTATGGTCTACACTTTTATATTCGTTGTTTACGTCGCGACTTTCAATTATATCTTTGCACCTTTCTTCGGTATAGTTTTCGTTTCCGCTTACGCTGTATTGACGCTTACGCGTGTTACGTGTGAAGTTGGCGCGACATTTTACAAATACAAATTTAAAAAAAATTAAGAGTTCTAACAGCACTTTCTATAGTTCTACAGTTCCCGATAAACATTAAAAAGATTTCACAATTCTTATATTAAAAAATCGAAATTGAAAAAAAATGTGTTAACTTTGCAAAACTAGCACACGTTTTGGTGCTTTAGAGGAGAAGGTGCTAGATTCGTGAAGTTAGCATTTTTTCTATTTTAATTTTGTAATATAGGAAAAGTGCTATTATAGAACTTTTAAGTCTCTTAGTATTTTTTTAGAGTAGAATGTCATCCCAACTTTATAGACGCGCGTATTGACGAATATTACTTCTCTTATTACTATCACTTAAAGCGACGCTCTACAACGCGTCAAAAATTTTTTTGCTGTTTGTAATAGAACCTCAAGAGAAGAACGAAACAGAGAAGATTCTACCCTTTAAACTGTGGATCGATTTTCCATATCATTCGCCGTACTATGAAGTCACTTACACTATACAGGTAATAGAGCAGTGTACAAAATTTTGAGTTTTACTTAATTATAGGTAATCCACGTCATTAACTAATAATTTTGTTGATATCGACAATTGATGAACATTAATTGAGCGTTAATTAAAATTTCTTCAACGCTTTACATTTTTAATCTTCTATATATATAAAATAGAATGTCTGTATGTATGTATGTATGTATGTATGTTCTTTATACACTCTTAAACTATTCGACCGAATTTTTACCAAAAGTATATAAAATAGGGGTAGAATTTTCCGGGGAGTGTTATAGAGTGTATAGTTTTTCATTACCGATCTTTTTGGGAACCGGTATCCGAAATTTTTCCAATTTTTCGGGAAATAATTGACCGAATCTTAAAGAATTGTGTATAAAATAGGGGTAGAATTTCTTAGGGAGTGCTATAAACTGTATAGTTTTTTGTTACCGATTTTTTTGGGAATCGGTATCCGAACTGATAAAGGAATTTTTTTTGATTAAGGATATTAAAACACAAATGAAGTCGTTTGAAGAAAGAACGACTCCCGGGCGAAGCCCGGGTAACCAGCTAGTAGTTCATATATGTCATAGGTTAGAAAAGATATATTTATTAAATAAATAAATATTGCATTGGATAAGTTTTTTAAGCTTTGGCATTTAACTTTTCAAGTACTTTCTTTTTATTGTGCAGAAAATGTAATCTTCAAAATAAAAGGATTAATTGAATTATTTATCTTATAATTTTTTTATTTATTTAAAATATTTACATTTTCTTTATTTTCTTAATTCTAATTGAGGATAAAAAAAATTTAGTTCTATTAGAATACATTATTTAGTTATAGCAAAGTAAAATTTTTTAAAAAATTTTTTGTATTAACTTTTTTAATTCTCTATATAAAAGTTTCGCATTATTACGGTTACTTTTGCAGTCGCTTTCGACAATACATTCGGGTATCTGCACTTTCTGCTTCGACAATTTTGTGAGCACGTTCAACATCCACGCGGCCGCGCAGCTAAAAATCTTGGCTCATAAAGTGGAAGTCGTCGTCGAGGATTGCATCAAGGATACGATGGATCAGAAAAGTCCGTTGGAAACGGATGCTACGGTTTTGACGTCCAAGAAATTGCAGGACTGTGTGCAGCAGCACATCACGCTCATATGTTACGTGCGTAACATGCGACGCGTGTTCTCTATTATATTACTCGGACAGTTGCTGCTTTCCAGCGTGGTCATCTGCTTCGGTGGATTTCAGTTTCTCGTGAGCTTTCGAATTTTACCGTCTCCTCCTTATTTCACTCGCCAGTTAATTTCACTGTATTTTCACTACAGCGAGAAATTCAATTAGATTTGATAGGTTTAATTCTGCATTTAAATTGAATTTAATCCTTTACAACTCTTATATTTATTTATTTACAACGTTTATAATTTATAAGCATAAAAATCAATCATAATATGTATATAAGAAAAGTTTCTGGAGTGTTTGTAATAGTTACATATTTATTATAAATAAAAGTAAAAAAATAAAATTTTTTCTTTTTAATAAAATTACTCTGCCGTAAAGGAATCGATATGTCACCATTTAAAATTCTTTGACGTACATTTGTTCGCAGGCGACAGATGTGGCTATCAGAAAGTGTATTTTTGCCTTCCATTTCGTGGGCGGCCTTATCCAGCTGCTTATTTATACGTGGACGTGTAATGATATAATTGTGCAAAGTACGGCCATCTCCGATGCCGCTTACAACTCCAAGTGGTATCTTTTACCCGACAACGGTCCAGGAAGGACAGTGAGGAAAGGGTTAATTATGATAATGATGAGAGCACGTCGACCGTGCATATTAACCGCCGGGCAATTCGCGGTTATGTCGTTGGACACTTTCATGGGAGTAAGTGCGACGCGCCGCATGACGCGGTCCTTTAAAAACTTTCCTCAAAGAAATTCATTTACTGCAAGCTGCAAAAAGCACCGCTATCGGAGCCAGTTTTCTTTTGCGGCAACAACGCTATAGTCACGAGTCACACTTTATTCTTTTGCCCGGTTGTAAAATATGTCGATAAGGACACGCCTCGCACTTCTGGCACTTTCCTTATCTAAAGTTTTTAGATTATCCTTTACGTCAATATCCGGGTACCCATATAATATTTTAAATTAAAAAGTTTTTTTAGTTTTTAGCCATCAAGGTCCATAAGATCACCGAACTCTTTCAGATTTTCATTCTTTCGGTAATTTTATGTGGATTAACGTATTTATATTTATATAAATTTCAAACATTTAAACACATATACGCTTATTCGATAGCCGGAGTATCTGGGTATCCATAATGAGAAAAGTTGTGTCAAAACTATGGATTATAAAAAATGTTCGTGGATTATAAACAATATATAGCAAAAGAAAATTTTCGATCTCAAATTATTTCATTTTTGGCTAAAAAAATTATCTTTGGACAACTCATTTTACCTTATTTGATTTTATGCACATATTTGCATTTAACACGAATCACGGTCCTGCTTGTTATTGCTAAAGTTTGTTCTAATTGTATTATTATTGTATTATTACAGGATATCTGTAATTATCATGCCATCTCTCGTGGATAGATAGTACCAGTTAAACTGAATAAAAAAGTCTTTTTGCCGTTTTGCAAGTTTTTCAATAATTAATGAGAAATTAATTTAAAAAGATTCGCGAATGAGCATGTGCCCGCGCAATTCAATAATAGACAGTCCAGCGTTACGCATTATTTGTTGTTGCTATAGACGCATGCCTCTTCCATTGTCTCGCCGCGCGTGTAGTAACTGCAATAATTGTGCAATGCTAAGTTATTCCTTCTCTGAAATGCGCGGACGCACGCTGATTAGCGGATCTTAATTAATTAATTTTTCATTAATTATTGGAAAATTTGCAAAACAGGTAAAAGACTTTTCCATTCAGTTTAACTCGCTTTACCTACACTGTAAAAAAATTGTGTAAAATTACATGTAATTTTGAGACCCACTATAATAGGTGTAAATTTCCACACATTTTTAATTTGTGTAATTGTAATACAAAATTACTTTTTCCTTCCGTACTGTAATGTTGTAAAATTACAACCATTATATTGTATAATTACAACTACTAGTGGGTCTCAAAATTACCCACTATAATAGTTGTAATTTTACAAAATTTTTTTACAGTGTACCCACGAGAGATGGCACGGTAATTACCAAATACCTTGTGTATTATGGAATTATTTTAAATGTATAATATATTTAATTGTTTTCTATTCCATATATGTATGTATATATTTGCATTAAAAGTCAATTGATTGATTAAAAATAAATTCGCAAATATATATATGGAATAGAAAACAAGTTAATTAAATATATTATACATATAAAATCATTCCAGGTAAAGCAGGTAAAGCGAGTTGAACTGTATAGAAAAGTCTTTTACTTTTGCAAATTTTTTAATAATTAATCAATTATTTTAATCAGTTGCTTTCTTTTTTTGTGACAATCTAATATTATTTATACTTGTAACAGATATTAAGTACAGCAATGTCGTACTTTACATTATTAACACAAATGAGTGAAGAGAATATATAGTTATAAAGTATATGCAGCAGTTCTAAAGAAGAGATTCCTAATATTAAAGTCGGACAAATTCAGGTATATACGGTATACCAATAATTAATTTCAAATTCAGGAAGACCTTTTGCATCGATGGAATATCTTTTCTGTCGGTAAGTATTCAATCATATTAAAGTCAGATTATTATAAGAAAGTTAAAATTGACATTTTAAGGATTATATTAAATAAATATATGTCAATATTATGTTAAAATATATTGAGAAAAATATGTTTATAATTAAATAAAATAGCAAAACATTGTAAATAGAAACGGGTTTTACATATTGATGATTACGATTTTGTAATCTTCAGTAGATCATTATCCGACATATGATACAAGTGAAATGACATACGTTAAATGTAAATGTAGAATTCGCCTAAAAGTCGCATTGCCATCAGTCGGCATGCTCCGTCATTTTAAGTTTTCAACAGATGAGAATAATAAGAAATTGCGAGAATTACATGTAGCATAATTTAAAAATAATCAAATAAATAATTTCGTATGTTTTTCAAATTAATATGACACTATTTTTATTAGAGTAATAATTTATTTATTTTTCTTATGCTGTGCTTACAGGTATTACTTTCTTATTTGCTTATATTCTTACTTTTATGTCTATAGAGTATATGCAGAAAATACAGAAATATAATAAAATACATATATCATAAAACCGTCTAAAAGATATCTAAAGAAACAACGTATAATTATTTTAAATATGAGTTTTGATAAAAACTTTATATAATAGACAATCTTTTTTCTACATATACATACACAAAATTATATACTTATTTGATTGAGATTTAATTGCTGGCATCATACACAAATGTTTCATCTATTTAATATGTTCCAGCTTGAAAATTGAAACAATTTAATGTATTTAGATATATTATTCATTTTCTTCTTCTCCTTCTTCTTCTCCTCCTTTTCCTTCTTCTTCTTCTTCTTCTCCTCCTTCCCCTTCTCCTTCTGCTTCTTCTGTGTTGCCTTGCGAACCATGAATAAATTGCTTGAACATCTCGAGAGGTTCACCATTAGCTTTATTATATCCAGGTGCAGATGTTTGTACTCTCTCTAACCAGTCGGAAACGTTTTGGTATTCTCCTAAATCGAATCCAAAAGCCTAACGTAACACATAATAAACCGATTAAATTTGCAATAATATCTAGATATTAATTGAAAATTGGCAACAAAGCAATCAAATCCAGATCAAATTACTACATAGAAAGAAGAATAATCTCTTGAAAATATTTATGAAGAGGAATGTTACACCAAAGAATAAACTTGTAACAGTTTATTGTTTTATCTTATTCTAAAAATAACTGATTATTCATATTGCATAACACCATCGAAATTACCTCCGCTGTGGTTACGGAGGCAACCAAAGCAAGATCGGCGATCGTTAAATTATCTCCAGTCACGTAATCTTGACCGTCAAGAAAAATATTCATAATTTGGAACGATTCTGTTAGTTTTTCAAATTGCGCTGGATCATACGTATCGGCCTCCTTTCTGAGCACGGCTAGCTACAACAAAATGTGCAATAATCGGTCACACTCGGCCGCAACACGGTATATTTAGAAACAATGAAATATGTACGTACGTAATAACCGTATACACTCGCATAAAGACTGCCAAGATCGAAGTACAATCGTTGATTAACTAAAGCACGTGCCTCTGGATTTCGCGGATATAATGTGTCATCCTGGCCATACTGATCGGCCAAATAAGCCATGATAGCTCGACTAAAATATGTCATTTTTTAATAAATATCGCAGAAGTATTGAACTACATGTCACGGCTATTAAAAAATGCATCTACAGACCTTTCCGACAGCTTGAGATCGTCGTCGACCATGAAAGGAATTGTCTTTTGCGGATTTAACTGGAAAATAGAATTGTGCTCTTTCTAATATTAAGAAACATATTGCTTTTCAATATTTTACTTCACATGCAAACCACTGTCTAAAGTAAGAAACAAAAGTATTTCACTTCATAATACATTCATTTTTCATACCTGCTCATATTCCGGTGTCAAGTGCTCACCAGCCATTGTGTTCAACACTATCAACTCCATTTCGAGCCCAATTGCCTCTGCCACGAGCATGACAGCTCGGCAAGGTGGACTCGGAGGCAAGTAATACAGTTGCACGGGCATACTTGGATTTAAACAGCAAAATTTGCTACTTATTGATGTAGCAATATATGTATTTATTATATATGTATATATATGTTATTCACGTAATTTATAATGCGTTCACAAGTATTATCTCTTTGTCGATTTTAAAATAATAAGTAAAGTATTCGGTTCGCGAAAACAAATGTACATGCAGTTCTAGGTTTGCATAAAGACTGAACAGTCTTGGGCTGTAACAGTTCATCAAATCGATATGCCGACGTGTATTTAAATGCGACTGCCATAGCATCGGCCTTTATTAGAGTTTCATTAGAGATATACACAAATAGATAATCGGATAGATAGATAGATAGTTTTATTTTTATCTTTCTTAAGGAATATAAGTGTTTTAAACAGTTAAAATACAGTTTAAGCAAGATAAAAAAGATAAGAAATATATGTATACATATAATTATATTATACATATAATTTAAAAAATATCAAAAATAACTGGAAACATAACGTGATATTAACCAGCGCAAATATATAATTTTTCAAAAATCATCTTAAGAAACAAATTCAGTTTTAAAAGAGTAATAAAATTTTGAATTGGATATTATATAAAATGATATCCTCAGTACTATTTCAAAACTTGTACACTTTTATCAATTAGTACAGACCTTCATATAAAATGTATTTGTGCCTTACTTTTATCTCTTTTCCTTAATATTATCAGGAATTACCCATTATAATGTTTCTATACAAATTGTAGTACTGGTCAGTGATTAATTTCACATGGAATATTCAGTTCAGTACTTGAGTATTAATATTAAAATACTGGCCAGTGATTTATTACACATGGAATCCTTGGTTCAGTACTTCAGTACTAACATTGAAATACTCATCAGTAATTCAACACAAGTATTTATTACACAAGTATTTTTCACCTAGTATTAAATGCTTTCTCATCAGAAATTTAATACTAAGTATTCAATACTCGTCCTGTATTAAATACTACTTTCATAAATTACTGACCAGTAATAAAATACTATGCAATACTTGGATCACAGTGATTCAAATACTAATAAATACTTAATTTTAGTATTATTAATACACAAAATAAGTATTTATTACTAACCAGCTAGTAATACTTTTTTGTAAGGGTTAATGGACATAATAGTCATTATCTTCTCGCACATTACACTGGAGTATTATAAACTACAGTTTTTACATAATCTATAATACTTGTCTTGTCTAATATCTATCGTATTTCTGCGATTACCGGCTATATATGACAAATGTAAGTACAGGCTATTATACTGTAATTATTGCTATCGTTAAACGCTGTTTAAAGAGTTTAGAATTAAATGAACATCAAATATCGATTATCGACTATCGATTATCCTGCAACAATTAATACGCGAGGGTTTCTCAAGTAGTCAATATCGTATATCGCGCGGTCTAAACTTCTACGTTTTTGGAAATGTTATTTATTAAAGCACGACAATTAGTAGCAAATTACGCGCGTAATAAAACCGAACGAGCTCATTTGAAAGACTCATTAACATCGAATCTTTAAACCAAATATTATTTTTATGAAAGGCGCGATATAAGAATAAAAATAGAATGGAAAAGTTATTAGTTTCATTTTGATAAATTTCTAAAACAACTCGCGTTTGAAGAATTACATGATACTTTTTATTTCAGGAATTATTGTAGCATTTCAATTGTCGCTTCAGAGATATTAGTTGGGAAATTTTTTCTTATTAATATTATTTACAGAAAAATTAATAGTATTTAAAATAGCGATATTTAAATATCATACATAGTCGTTGTGAAATCTTCAGAGAAATAATAAAACAGTATGCACGTTCACCGCTTCTGATTCACAGCGCTCATTTCGTTAGCTTTAAATTGCTTTCATTTAAAAACTACTACTGTTCGGATAGAATTTTACTACAGGGAAAAATTGTTGTTTCTGGTACAAAGAATTGCATTGTGTATTCCATTGTGCGAATTCTAGGACATCTTGCATGTGTAAAATGTATGTAAAAAACACACACATTATACATATATACATAAATTATTATAGAATAAGTGAAAAATAATTTTTATTAGAATAATTATATTAATTATTATTAATTAATTTTCCGTAGCTTTGCATATATATGACATAACTTTGCGACGGTCGATAAGATGAAATTTACCTGTTAACAAGATTTCAAGTGGAAAGTGGAAGATTTTGGTCTGGCTTCGTGAAAACTTTTTGTTCACCACAAAGCCATGCTGCAAGCTAGGTCAAGATTCTCCAAAGGCAGAGCGTTCATGGAAACTATGCTAAAAGTTTTCCCGTTGTTAAGTGACCAGCAGAGGTGAGAATTTCCAACTTTACGTCCGTGAATTTGCGGGGAATATATATCCCGTAATATTTTAATAATAACTTTCATCAAATGTTATAACGAGTGAAATAATGACTGACGAAATAGAATATTAATTAATATTATACTTGGAAATGTTATCATATAAAATACAAGTTTTGTGCTACCTACGATTGAATATTATTTACAATTAAAATGAGTTTTTATGCATATAGTTATTGTCTGTTGTATTAATATTATGCGAGTTTTAGAAATCCGTTATGATAATAATGCTAAAATTGTCATTTTTAATTCTATATCATATATTTTCTCTTTATAGTTTTCTATAAAAATGATTAATAATAATATTAATCTTAAAATATAACATATTTTAAATGTTTTTCAGAATTCAGATTTTTAATTCTATTCTCTTTAATTTTCTTTTTCTCAGGTACATCAGACCTATGTTAAAACTATATTATTCATTGTATATTTTTAAATTAACGCTCTCTTAATTTGTTTAATTTATTTGTGCAAAATCAAAATTCATGATGTATAAAAATACTGCAAGACAAATTAATGTAAAAATATTATAGCACCAATGTATTATACAACTATTAAATCATCACAAAATCACTTCTTTTTTCTAATGTTGTCAACGAAAGCTTTGAAGGCTTTTGTACCTTCGCCTTCGATTTCATTGTATTTAGGAGCTTCGGCTTGGATCTTGGCAAACCATCTCAGAATGTTGCTATATTTACTCAAGTCGTGGTCCATAAGCTGGAAGAAGAGAAATGTTAACGTTTAAATTGTTAATTCAATGTTATTTTTATTATAATATTTTATAAAACTATATTTTCGACAAAATTATAGAGATTTTCGATTTTATATGTTTTTTATTTTATTCATTTTATAATCAATATACTACATTATATAGCAAAGTTTTATAAAAGTTTTAAAAAGCAAAAAAATTTATTTAAAATTGACAATAATGCAAATAATAATAATACTAATATTTGATTTTTTTTAAGAAATAGCGCTTTTTTATGTCTTACAATTAGAAATACTTCTTTTTTTTACATTAATGATTTATTAATTTTATAAATGTTTTAATGTGTGGGGGGGAACGGTGATATAATGTTTAACGTGAAACCAATTTCTTACCTTAAAATTAGCAATCGTAACAACCAAAGAAAGATCAGCGAGAGTGAGAGTTTTTCCTGCTGCATAATCTTCCCCTTCTAGGAATTTATCCAAGAAGGCCAAGGCATTGTTGACCTTGTCGTATTTTGCTTGCTCCGGAGTGACGCCAGAAAATACCAATGTATACTGTAATTAACGTTCATACACGTACGGCCATTAACTTTATCAATCACTACGTGCTAAGCACATTATGAAATATTATACGATTCAAGGATAACTTACGTAATAATCGGCGAACGATTGGTACAGAGTTCCCAAATCAAAGTATAATCTTTGATCAACCACAGCTCGTTTCTTTGGGTCTTTCGGGTAGAGAGAATCGTTCTTGCCATATTGATTAGCCAAGTAGCTCATAATTGCGCGGCTGCAAATTGACGCAAGCGCGTAAATAATTAATATCATAATAATAAATAATTGGCACTAATTTTATCAAAAAATTTTGTAAAAGATATATACAAATATATCTGACAGACATATACAGAAATTTGAAATCTGTTTTGCACAAGTACAGGGTCTAATAGCAAATAAATTAAACTTAAAAAGAAATATAACAAAGTTGATCATTATAGAGAAAAATATATTTATTTTATACGCGTAAAAATCGGACTTGCAATATTTGTTAAATGTTAAAATAAAAAGATTAAAAAATACTTACCTTTCCCACAAATATAGGCCGTTATCATCTAGTGTAGGTATTGTATGTTGTGGGTTCATCTATATTTAAAAAATATACAAATTAACAATTATTTTAAATTATTTGATAATATTTGAAATTTAAAATATACTTTTATTCGATAGAAGTTAATTATAAGAACTTGGAAAAGAATTAAAGAAAAGAGAAGAATAAAAACACAAGATTTGTTCATGCTTTTTTAATATTAAAAGATACGATTTTTAAGGAAAACGCTGTGTTTGAAGAATTTTTAGTTTTAATTATAAATTACTGTATATGTTCCCGGCATTATATGTTATCGGCATTGTTATTGCAAAGTAAATTTATGTACGACAAAATCAGTGTCAGGAGAAAAACAAATTGTTGTACGTAAACAGAATGTTTAAAGCTTTATATAAAACATTTTTTTATTTACGTAAAATGTTTTTACACCTTTACATTTTCATTAATAAGAATATTAAAACCGGTAATAAATAAATAGTCAACAAATATGTTTGCGCAACATAAACATCGTTATCTATTCTGAAAAAAGTATTTAAGTAATTTGCAATTGAAATTATCCGAAAATTCTTAAAAAATATTAATTAAAAAAAACATCATAATTGTAAATATATCATTTTTAGAAATAAAAGTTCTAAGTAAATACTGCGTTTGCTCTCGTGTTTTTGATTTAAGAATAATTTAAGAATTTTGCACTGGAAAAAGAAATTTGTTGAAAAACGCAAAATGTGTTTCATCCAACTAAAATATTTTGTCCGATACGTTCAACTAAACATTTAGTTGGTTTAACTAAATATTAGTTATAAATTAACTAATTCTTGATTAAAAAATTTTGATAGTTGACATGAATAAACTGTACTTTTTTTAGTGCAACTTAATAATTGTTGAATCAATCATTGAATCAACAACTATACAAATTTAGTCCGTACAACCAATTTTTTTTCTCAATGTGGCATTTATATCCCTAAATATAACACTTTATTTTGTAGAAAATTTCATTACAAGTTACCTTAAGAAATTCAGGTTTTAAATGTTTGCCAGCCATAAGGTCAGTATGCTTCAGGTTTACATCCACTCCTACGGCCGCCGCCGCCAAGCGCACGGCCCGACATGGCGCACTTCCGGGAACTTGGTAAAGATCGATGGGCATCTTGAAATCTGCTAAAACGCGCGACGCGCTATTAATGAAGCGGCCAGTGTGATCGATCGCACGTCGGGCATTCGGGACTATTCGAGCGGCGAAAATAGTAAAACTATTTTCGATGAAAAGCGAGATCTTTTGGTGTTTAAAAGAGCAAATGATTATCCGCGCGCGAAAAAAAAAAAAAAAAAAAAACAGAAGGAAACGAAAAAAAGTAACTAATGTATCAGGCGAAAGAATTTGGTGGTATTATCTCAGATGATTCTAGTTCAAGGCACATAAATTTGCATTATCAATTAGTCAAAGGCAAACTTGTCAATGATAGACCGCAAGTTATAATGAACAGGCGCGGCGCGCCGTGGCTTTACACATTCAACTGTGCGCCGCACCGGGCAGACGTGGAAAATGATTCCGCAAGTTTTCCACGTTCATAAATTATAACGTAACGAGGAACGATTAGAGCACTCGCCGAATTCCTTCGTCGCAGAGTCGACCTCGCGCACTATGAATCACAAATATTCGCAATAGTTGAGGCAGTCTTATCATTTTATCAGTTTTGGCGAATTATTTGCGGCCAAGCGGGGAGGAATGGGAAGTCACAACGGGTCGAACCTGCGGATCGTATTCTCTGGAGACGCGTAGCGAGAGATTATAGCGGACTGTCTAACCAACTTGCTTGTTCGGGCTATTTATAAAGCGCGCGTAACACGGCACAGCCTCTGCATCGTACGCACGCAAGAGTGAGATCGATGCGCGTCCGGGGGTTCTCAATATTTACTAGCCGTCGCGTCGGGAGGCGTTGCTACCTTCTGCTTCGGTCGCGACTTTCTCGATCGTGTTCCAAATGTCCCATTTACATAATAGCGATAAGTGATAAAAATTGCCTCGAGCAACAAACGAGCGATCGATATGCATTATTAAGAGATCGGGCGTTTGATGGCGAGTATAATGATACTTTACTTTGCGCGAATCGGCCTCGCTTGACCACCCAATTGCTCCTGCTTACAACATTATCGTTGCGCTTATCTTACTTTGCAACAATTTCTGTAGTTCAGTCAACAAAATTTACATAAATTCATTATTCAATGCTTTGGTATCAAAATGCGAATAATTACAATTGCAATATATCCGTTTGCAAAATAATACACTGCTGATAAATCTTCATTTGCGAAAGTTCTGATAAGCAAGCTGAAATATTCGTGAACTTGATCAGGCTACGCTTTAATTTGCACTGTTGAATGTTAAGGGTAAAATTTAAACTAATACCTTGAGTTAGATAACATTTTGTTATTTTTAACTATTATGTGCGTCCAAATTTATTATTTTAAAACAAAATAGTATGATTTTAACTCCATTGATTTAGTTAAATTAAAACACTAATTAGTTCTAGCGTGCCGATGATTCGTCGCTGATGAAAAACTTGCCAATCACGCTCTTCTTTACACATCATGAGGAAACTCTAAAGTTTCAGCATTGCCGCTGTTAGGCGAATGATTCAGCAAGATTTGTATCAACAGCGGAAAAAATGACGTTGATCTCGTCCACGCCTACTACATCGGTAATAACACTAACGGATGACATATCTTATTTTTTGCGAATAATTATTTTATTATAAATAACATGGTTTTTAATCATGAGCGATTTTTCTTAAATCTTTTAACATTTAATTTTTGCTTATTAATCCATATGTTTATTTAAAACATTCGGAAAATAAAAATAATTGTCGTTCTCTTTCTAGACAATTTTCCATATTGCAGTTAAAGCCTGCAATAAGTTTACGAAACAACAACAGCGGAACACAATGCTGCGGACACATATTTATTTCCTCTCTTCCAAGAGTTACATAAGTTTCACAGTCGTCTATTTGTACAGGATCTCGTCTTTTGGAGAAGCCGACAGTAGACAACCACTTGCTAGTAAGTGAAAGCATTGTGGATCGGTCCAAGCGTTTGTGCGACCTTGAGCCTCAAGGTTTCTCCTTCCTACACCGATGGCCTGCATTTTATACATTGCGCGTACAATCGTGCGAATGAGAATGAAATAAGTATGTAGGTATCCGAAGATCGCCGTTATAGTGCGCACTAACACTTTTTCTATTTAACTCTTTTCAATCGATAATTGTCAGTCATAACATCAACTTAGCTCTTTTTAATCTTTAATAAAGTTTTTTTATTTCTCTAAAAAATCATAAACATAATTCGTTTTATTTAGAATGTGTAAAATGCAACGACATTAAAGTATAATCTTTGTATCACAATAATTTTACTGAAAGCAGACGCTACGAAGGCGAAATTGATCGTAAAAAGGAAAATCGTGTAGTTTTAAGAACCAAGTATGATTCTTCTTAAAAAATAAGCGATACAAGATATCGGTTTTTCTAAGTTACAACACAGACAAAATCTCCCCTCTTCTCTCCCTCTTTCAAATTTTTTATTTAATCTTGAACAAACTTTACATTTTTCTCAAATGATATTTATTTGAGGATTGGGTACTATACTTTGGGTAAGATACTTTAGTGTTTTAAAAAAATGGGCATTTTTATCTGAATATTTGCTAAAGAAGTTCGGTAAATATATAATCCATAACTGAATAAAACTTCAGGATATCTTTGTATATTTTTAAACGAGAATGAAGTATCCAAGAATGAAACGATCCATATGCGTATATGTAGGTATGTGTGTATACGCGCACGTGTGCGTGTGCACGGCAAATTAACTTTATTTTTCCGATTATATAATTTTAGCATTTGTGCATACTGCGCACTAACACTTTTTTTCGTTTAACTGTTTTCAATCAATAATCGTCAGTTAAACATCAAAGTTTTAACTCTTTTCAATCTTTAATGAAGTTTCTCTAAAGGACGATAAACTACTTGTTTTATTTAAAATATATAAAATGCAACATTAAAATTTATATAATCTTTGCATTACAATAATTCTATGTAATTTCTATACAAAAAATTGAAGATAATAATAGTTAGCAGAATAATGTAATTTTAAAGTATATATTTAATACCACAGTACAATGTTGTAACATTTGTAACATTTGTAATTACCATCTTTGAAAGTTAATTATACAGATGCAATTCCGTATAAGTTACTTATAAAATAAAGTGTTTCAATTTTGATGCCGACTAAGTATAGTCGCAAAAGCGACAAACAAATAATGTAACGCGATCGATCGCTACGTGAACGCTATGGCACACTTTTTTTCTAGAGCTACGCAAAGTTAACGTCATGTTTCCACGCAAACGTGTAGCATGATGTTAAGATCGAAATAAGTACAAATTTCGAATATACTGCAAATCCAAAAGTCAGTTGGTCACTCGTCTTGATCGAAACCGGACGGGCGGTTTTAATCGCTCGCGGTTGACCGACCAGCAACTTATCCGAAAGAACGCGAGAAGCATTATCGCATAAGTAGCTCTATCGAATTATTAGCCAGTTGCGGTTCGGTCGGCGTTTAAACTTTTAACGCAATTATACTTGAAAATTTTCCACAAAGCAAATTAATTTGCCACGAAACTAACTGGCATAAAGCGATTAAGTTAATAACATCGATGGATTATTACATAAACGATTAGATCGGATTCATTCGTTAAAAGTTCTTTTCCACATTGCGGCATTAAAATTAGATCTCGCTATATGACTTTACCATAAATAGTTTTCTGTATGTACAATGATGAGAAAATTTAAAATTTACGCGTCAAAAATATTGTTCTACTAAAGAAAAGCGTTTGCATTTTTTGCAGATGCATTAATTTATTGTTTGAAAAAATACAGTTATAAATGAAGAAATAAGAATTTCTAGAAAGCTTATTTTTCTTCTATCACTTTTTTCCTCTTTTCTTATAAAAAAAGAGTCCTGTTACTAGAATCACCTTGTATAGATCGCTTTCCACCAATTAAGCACCAGTTAAAGTTAAGTGGAGTTTAACTGGTCTTGTAACAGAAAATATGTTTGTATGTGTGTTCTTAAGTATGTCACTGCAAATCAAGTCAAAAAACATTGTTTTTAAAAATTTATTTTTTATAATTAACTATTAATATGTAATTAAAAAACATAACTTTATGCCTAACGTACGCTTAACGAAAAATATAATGTTGTATATATAAAATTTGAAATTATATAATAATTATCAGTTTAATTAGAAAAAATTATATATCATATATTAAATATTATATTTATACAAAACAATATTTTCGTGCTCTTATAATAATCTATATATTAATCTGATTTTTATATATTATTTTTTTTACAGATCTTATAAATATCTGGAGAGTTATCAGCAATTATAAGAAAATGTAAAATCTCCTCGACACGTCCAATAGCATGAGCCGACAAATACGGCAACAGTTTCTTGCCGCCTTACGACTGACTGGATTCTATAGCTGTGAAATGGATTTCTGCCTCGTCATCGTCATACACTGGTTGCTCACACCGCCGGTTGTTGCGTAATTGCTCGCAATAATGTAGCAGGGGCAACCAATACATGTACGTACATAATATCAGAGTAGCAATGTCAGCGGAGATAAACGATTAAATGCACGCATGTAACATCAATCTATGTGTAAAGAGGAGGGATATCTGTGAGGCGAGGAAGGGTATCCAGATCAAATAAAATAAAGCGTACTTTTTTCAGGCTGCCGGACTCCAATAATATCTATCGTCTCTTCTTGTGTTTCATCGACTCTGAGGATATGTGTGAATAAATGTGTTTACAAGACAAATGTCATGATAAGATACTAAAATTTGTCCACGATAAGATGTTAAAATTTTTGATAACAGCGCGCAATAACGATCGCTTTAGGCTTTCGTTTAGATGATCGTTATCTATCTCGCTACCCTAACACGCGTTTGAAAAGAGTAATAAGTTTCGTGTATCTTAAAACTTTTATACTTCGCATGACTAGATGTGACGCTGTAATTAAGAAAATGAAGTGTAATGATGACAAGGCGAAGTATATAGTAGTGCCGTTGACTTTATATAATTCGCGACTCGACGTTGCCATATTATATTCTTTCAACATTTGCTGGATGAATATTGATCTTGTTAGCTTTTCATCGTGAACACCATCTACAAGCGTATAAACTGTAAAACTTAACGAGAGTTGATGTGTCGAGGAAGATAAAAGACATAAGTTATTTTTATCACTAAATTAATCATAAATTAATTTCTACATATTTTTACCAGACTTAATTTTAAATATATTTTAATACATTTATTTAAATCTTTTGCTCTGTACAGTGAAAGAATTGATATTGCAAAGATATAACGTCTAGCTCACAAAGGATCTACTAGATAAGTATGTAATAACAACAACGCTTTGAAAGTACTTATATTACGTGGTTTATTATAACAGAGCTGTCGAAACGTTGGGAAACGCGGTGGTAAAAAGTGAATTTTAAATTCTATAAGGTATATAATAATGAGATTCCATGTCTAATCTCGATCTCAGGTAAACGAGTTACTATCGATCCTCCGCTTTAGGCGTGCACAAATATCCATATCCACGTTAACTAGATTCTTGCAGTTTCGCGTGGTACTTCACGGTAAACGCTTTAACACCTACAGCGTGCACCTCCTCAAACCCGAATCTCTCCAGGTTTTCCTTGCAACGATCGTAATATGCGGCAACGTTATCGTAACGGCTGATATCGAAGTCAAAACACTGCAATTGAGAAATCGGCCTCGGTGTATTTGCGTATGATTACCCCGACATAAAGTCATCCACCGTAAAACACGGACTTACCAATATCGTACAGATAGTTGTGCTGATAGTGAAATCGGCGATAGTCAGGTTATCACCGGCCGCGAATTCCCTGCCGTCGAGAAAAGCGTTGAGCACCTCGAACGATTTCTCCACTCGAGCTAGATCCGCCTCGTTAACTGGATATGCTGTACCTCGGATTATTGGCATAATCTAAACGATGACAATTTTATCTGTCGTATCTCGTATCAAATAATAAAAAGGAAAAGAGATGTGTGCCAATATAATTCCGAGTGTCCCAGAAAAACACGGAGAATGGTTTTTTTAATCGCAATAGAATTTTTTGATCGGAAAAGATGAATTAATGCAACTAAGTGGAAACTGACAAGGAAAAATCAATTTTATTAAAGATAGTCGTTAGACATTGCAGTTTCCGTCATAATTTGTAAATCATGAATTTAAAAAATTTCAAAACGTGCATCAATACGTACGTAACATTTGGTAAGATTGAAATAGAGACTGCCAGCATCGAAATACATCATTTGATCGACTACTGCCCTTTCTTTCGGATCTTTCGGATAAAGCGAGTCATTTCTTGCGTATTTGCTGACTAAATAAGCCATAATAGGACGACTGCAATAACACAAATTCCGGCTTAACGCTAACAATGAGTGATTATAAGACTAGAATATGAATCCCTTACGTACCTTTCACACAGAATAAAACCGTTGTCGTCGATGGTCGGTATTGTATGTTGCGGATTAATCTGAAATAAAATGAAATTAAAATAGCTTCGAAAACTTAAAAGAGGATTTTCTGTATTCAATGCCTGTTTACAAAATCCCGATTGTACAGATTGAACTGTATTTATATACGTTAAGAGTTACTAAAACCTATGCGAAAACGAGAGCAATGTAAACTGGAAAACCTGTAAAAATTCCGGCGTCAAATGGTCCCCTCTGGAAACATCTACGATCTTCAAGTTAAAATGAATGCCTAGTGCTTTTGCGAGTAGCATAATGGTGCGACAGGGTGGGCTTGGCGGTACGTAATAAAAATCAATCGGCATCTCGCTGCTTCCTCGCTGCTTCCCTGCTTGTTTTCGTTATTTTTTCGCGTCTTTTCCACCTCGCGTTTCTCTGTCTCCGTTCTAGATTTTTATACTGCAACTTCAACTAAAGGAAAACTTTTCAAATTTGTATATACCTTAAATCTATGTGCACCGTCACGTCGCTGCGCACGATTTTCCATCGTGCCTAGTTTTGAAACAGGACGAAATATTTTTATAGGCAACTTTTATGATCATTTCTGCACGAGACACGCGTACGCGTAATTTGTGATACAAGTGAATGTAAGTTATTAAGGATGAAAACATTATACGTAAGAAAGAGATAAGTCAATTAGGTAGAGAGAAGTGCCATCTTCGGTTGGACTAAATCTTGATCTAACAATAAAATTTTTACGTTAATTTTGTACAGTTTTTCCAACTTAGCAAACTGCGCGTCGATTCTTTTGTCGGTCTTGAAATGCAGTTTTCTGTCGGAAGAGAAGTCCATAAGCGAAAATGAGATTGTTAAAGTGTTGAAATAATTATGAAGCGCCGAGTGTAAAATAAAATGTCGACAGTTCAACAAGGTGCGGAGAATTAAATTATCTGTCATAAAAGAGTGAGTTTGTTATAAACGTTCTTTACTAATTTGGGCGAGAATTTGGGGCATTAAATTAAGCGTTAATAGCGCAACGGAGTATTTGAGGTACGCAAATAACGTGAATAGTTACGTCTCGCGAGAGCGCAGCAATCGCTCCGTTCCAATTACCGTTAATGCAGTAATTCCGCTAATTAATGCGACGTTTAAATGGCTTTCAAATGTGACCCTTACCTGTGATCCCGCTCAAACTCGACCAATTGATACGAATCGATGATACTTGCGACCGTTAGGCATCAGCTTAATTAATTGGCTTATCGTTCATTGGGGCGACGTACATACCGGAAATATGTCACTCATCGTCTCTTTTGATGGTAATAGCTCGTCGTAAGAAGCTACGTGTGCAAAAGTGAAGAAAGTGCGCGCGCATAAACGATTCGCAAAGTTACCATAGCAATAGCGTACCGCCAAACAAAACTGCGGAACTTCAACGTTGACATTATCCGTTACGATCGAAAGGTTCCCAGTAAGGTCGATCGATCGGTTAATAAAAACAGGAAAGACGTCCAGTAAATGGAACTTGCTGTACTGACATATACATATAATATATAACATATGGCATATGTAAATGATGCAGCAGAAAACATGTCGAAAAATATATTCTTTTATTCGAAGTTTATTCTTATATTCGATATTTTATTCAAAAGTAGAGCGATTGGCTCAATATTTTGTTTCGAAAGGAGTTAAAATTTCATGTATTGTATATATACAGTATAGAGGAAGTTCGGGTAGTACGGAATAGTCGGGTATAAGTGGAAGCTTTTTAAAAAGGGTAAAAAAATGATATCAAGTACATGCGACCCTCGTTGTATTAGACATTGTACAAAAGATTTTATTTAAAAAACTGGCATCAATTTATTATTGTAGTTGTCAATCAAATCTGATGTTTCAATTAATATTTTATACTTTTACATACTAATGAATAAATCCTTTCATCACATGTGAAATATATAAAATATTTGATATAAAATCCTGGTGCCAACTAGAGTCTATAAAATTTAAATTACTGTGCTTTAATATAAAAGCTATTATATCGTCAAATAAAACTTTACAAAAGTTTTTTAATATAAAAACCTGACAGCAATTGATAGATTTTCTATGATTTATTTTTTTAATTATCAAGTATTAATAGTTAAAAAAACTATTATACTATTATATGTAAAAGAACTTGGCGCTGTTGGATTTCAAAATATTTTCAGTCAATAAAAAGTGGACAAGTACTTTAGTCACATAATGGAATAAATTATAAATTATAAATATTATTACTAATATTTAATTATACATATCTTATATACACTCTGTTAGATTCTGTTTTCACAAATAAAATATTATAAAAATAATCTAATAAAGCGTATCACTAATAACAACGTACATCTAATGATTTGTTATTATATCACAATTTAAACATATCGCATATACTTTAGAATATTTTAAGATATACTTTTTAACAGCGCTAAGTTTTTTAAAGTAAAAATGTAAAATGTTGAAACATTAGATTTAATTGACAACTTATAAAAATTGGCGTCAATTTTTTATATCAAATCTTTTGTACGAATGTTTAATACAACGAGGGACGTGTGTACTTGGTGCCACTCTCTACCTTTGTTCAAAATGTAATTTTGATTATAGATATATTTTTACACGGACAATCGGTGATCAACTGCTATTGAAGATTGTAGGTACTCGGGCACAGAGTCGTTACGTTGATCGGCAATTATGTCGGGCGTTACGTTGACCGTTAGGCGGGCTCCTTAATTCTCCGGCACGAAAAGTGGTGATTTCGGTGCAACGTGGCCGGCGGTTTTACGACGCGCCGTATTAACGACGTACTCCCGCAATTCTCACGGTTTTGTTTGCGCGGCGCCATATTCGTCTCAATAAATTTCTTTCGTTAGTGCCGTCGGGATGCCGGGTCACCGACCCCTTTTTTGACAATAAATTCCCGTTACGCAAGTGCGACGCGCCCTATGCAGCGCGATATAATATATTAATTAGCTTCGGAGATTCAAGCTCTCCCGGGATGAATGGGAAGATCAGAACGCTGTCGCCGCGCGTGTGCTGATTCAATAACGCGCATACGCAGACGCTGCTAATTGCCACGGTTTAGTTCCGGCAGCAATTTGTGACAGACACGACGCTCTATTGACCGACACGAAAGAAACCGAGTGGATTCGATCCGGAATTACATGAACGCGCGGTCAACTGTATTCCCAGCAACCGGACGTAACCAGCCGACGGTACCAGTCTAGGGTGACTTCCGCAGTCGATAGGGTGGTCGATGGAACCTGGACAAATCAATATATCGAAAGAATCTTTCGTTTAACGACGCGCAAAAAGTCGCAAGTCGCGTCTTCGCGAACTCGTCGCAGATCGGATCTGTTTTAAATTTAAAATAATAAGAAATTAATTAGCAGCGAAACGAGTTCCAAAACGGGATTCGATGCGTGCGCTATCGATGAATCGCCAGACGACAAAAAATGCCTGGAAAAGACGCACATATTATGTACTACACGAGACTTCTAATAAGAGACTCCCAATTCTTACCGTCGTCTTCTCTGGATGGCTCCATATGTCTCTTGCATTTTTTATGTGCGCGCGGACGAGATTTCCCGCAGAATTTCACTTTCATCGAATTCGCGCGACACTCGAGAATATTACGTGTCCGCGGACGACCAAGTCTGCCGACTGTTGATAACGTCACGAAACAGCCGCGAGTACGTTGGCGAAGTTGGTTCTCCGTTCGCTTGGCTGTTATCGCAGCGAGCGTCGGGCGTGTCTGTGGTGCGATTATCGATTAGCCCCGGCAAATCCACTGAGATGGAAAATGAAATAGCCGCGCGCGCCCCGTGCTCAGCTCATCGACGGGGCGTCAGGGAAATGCGTGATCTATCAACCCTATCGGCGTTACGCTCGCGCTTCAGGCTCGTCGGGCACTCGACCGGCCAGCGCGACGGACGCCCGGTAATATGTTTTAATAATGGGGGCATAATGC
Source organism: Temnothorax longispinosus (assembly GCF_030848805.1). Classification (NCBI taxonomy): domain Eukaryota; kingdom Metazoa; phylum Arthropoda; class Insecta; order Hymenoptera; family Formicidae; genus Temnothorax; species Temnothorax longispinosus. The sequence continues at coordinate 10,523,308 of NC_092358.1, forward strand.
GCGTAAAATGCATCGCGCGTTGATACGTACATTCATATACCGGGAACCGTTCGGTATCCGATTGTATGTTTTATTGGAATTATCAACGTATATATACACGCGGACAGAGAGAGAGAGCGCGCGATCCCAATTTCGTGCGCTCGTTTAGCGTCCGGTCAATATGCACCAGAGGGAAAGAGGGGCCCCCCGCGCGCATCCGGGGAAATCCGATATACACTTTTGTTTATCCCATGCCTGAAATATTAAATGAGCGCCGGAGAAACGCGCGATAATTATCGCTGTGCGACACTAAAGCGCTTGTAACATTGATGCATCGGCCTGGTCGGGCGGGCGCGCGCGTGTATGTTTATCTGAATTATCCCTCATGAACGAATAATGGGAACTTGGCGCGGCTCTCGCTGTCAATATTATCCGCGCTCATAAATATCAAAATTCGAGTTCATCGAAGATGATCGAGCAATTAGGCCAAAAATTATTGCTGCCGATGGATTAACAAGCGTTTCAACGTCGATACGTCGATATTATATATTAATCGACCGTACGCCGTTCGACAAAGGCCCGGGGGATGAAATTCCCCGTTCATCGCGCGTCGATTCAACGCGCGCGCGCGCGCGTTCACCAGCGATTTAATTTGCTCTCGACAAAGTTTACAAACGACGAATAATTATGATGCTGCCTCGGGAACAACGTGAGGCGCGCCGCGCGCCGCGCCTCGTCGGGAAAGTTTGATTTCAGCAAAGAAATACAATTCCTTTGCGCGCGCGCGCCATCTTTCTTCTTCCCAGACGTGCCGGACGTGGCCTCTCTTATGGTCAACGAAGTCAAAGACATCGCGCGTCAAAAGTCAAAAGTAGCAAAAGGACGTTCGGGCGTCCGTTCGTTCAACAAGAGGGACACAGCATCCCCCGATGCTCGATGGCGACGCGGTAGGTAAAAGATCAAAGCGTCAAGACTGCGAAGACGTGTGCTGGACAGCGCGTCTCACGACGGGAATGTCGCTTTATGCCTTTCCAACCGGTTTCGCCGTTGTCACTCGAGAACTAGCAAAGATGTTACCAGTTCCAACGAGTTCCAAGGAGTTTACGAACTGCCCCCAGTGTTAGTTCCCCGTTCGCTTTCTCGCTACGTTGTCAGGGGAATCGGTTGTTACGGAATGCGATTTCCCCATGTCGAAATCATGGCCGAGACGAGTGTTACGTTAAACTGAAAATCGCAGGAATAATTTTCCCTTCCATTTAATTGCCAATTAATGCTGGCATGGCATATTCATATTCGATTTATACTTTATACGACTGCATATGTATTTTTAATCCTTGTGGTTGAATGCGGACCATGTGGTCTAATATAATTCTTTCTTTTTTCGCTATTTTTCAATGTAAAACAGAAATACTCTTATCAAGTCACGTAGTGTCTCTCTATTACACTTGCTAGAAATAAATTCTATACTTGTTATATGAGAGGCGTTCATTATATTTTAATTTTAGCTTCTTCATCAATGCGATATTCTCGCATTTTATACAGAGGTAAAGAGAGAAGGGAGAGCGGAGAGAGAGAGAGAGAGAGAGAGAGAGAGAGAGAGAGAGAGAGAGAGAGAGAGAGAGAAGGAGAAAGAATACTGTGTACAAATCAATGCTTATAATTGAAGAATTACCCTTCGACATGAAAATGCAAACGTCATAGTTAGCCGATGGGACATTACTTTAAGAAACTTGAGCTCTTGGAAATAATTTTCGACCGGATGGGAAACGAGAACTTCACGGACTCGCGAAAGTTATTTCATACTACTTTGATGCAGCGTGCTCCGCACGGCGAGGCTCCTAGCTTGGCTATACAAAGACACTCGAGTTTCGAAGTTGGTGGATTACAACCAACTTCTCCCGCAATATGTAACTTATAGAATTTACAGGTACTTCGGCGAAAACCGTCGAGAGCCATTAACCGTTCTCGACATGTTTCCGAGATCGGCGAAACATACTTACTACATAAGCCTAATCTAGACTAGTGTCAAGTCTTTATCTACGTTGCTCACGCTGACGATTCATTTGCTCGCCAGATATACATTGGCCAACTGATAACTGCTGTCTGTAGAATTTTCTTTAACATATTATACCCTTGATTTTACTGGAATTTAACTTGATCGTTAAAAAAGATCTACATAAACATGAAGGGCGAGCTTTGATAATATTGTATATAAATTTTCCATTGAGGCTCTCAGCACATACCTATAATTTTCACCTATATTTTAAAGTTTCAAAAAAGCATGCTTATATTTTCCTCAAAGATTGTATTAGAAGACAGTTGTATCTTTATCAAAGTCTTTTATACCATTACATCTTTATCACAATTGTAATTCATTTTTGCAGAAGTCCCAAAAGTTAGACTTTGGGTTAAATCGGCGCTTGCCCGATGTTTATTCATTTTCCGTTTCGGAGCTAAGTAAGCTCCGCAATAACATACGTACGGCGGAAATCGGTCATCCTTCAAGATACGTGTGCGCACACGGATATTAACACAGTGCGAGCAACGGCGCGGCGCGGCGTCGAGTCCATTGGCGCTAACTCTTCGTAACGACGCGTGTAGTGGAAACGCATGTAAGCAAATGGACAAGTACAAAATACACGGCGGGAGCACAAACGAGCTGCCTCGCGTTTCGCTGGGAGCTACGCGCCGGGGGTTGCACACGGTGCATGCACTGATCTAAAAGCCGAATAAGCGCCCGCCGGCTAATGAGAAACAGCTAATCATACGCCGCACCGTGTATCATGTTTTATTACGTTTACGCGTACAATATATGCCTGTCTACCCCGATGCCTTGGGAAATACTAAACGTGTATCAAAAACGGTCTCGCGCCTTCCTATTAAACACATTGCCCCGTACGTCCCGTAAATCACCGTCCGGTATTTCGCGCGTTAACTCGTCCCGCCCCCGCGCCCAGGAATATATTTTATCCCGCGGTTGCGGAGAGTGCTTTACGGTAGCCCGCTGTTATTTCCACTCGTCGTCATATCGCACACGTTCGTTCTGGAGAAGAAACTCCGCCGAACTATACGCCCGGAGTTGCGTGCGGAAAACGCAAACGAAGGAAATTTGCATAATATTAATACGACGTTATATATAAAAGTGCGCGCGTACGATGCCCTTTTTCGCTCGCGCGCATTGTAATTAGCATACTTTCGCCACCACCCTCTTTAGCACGACTCTTCCGCCGACAAGCGGTGACATTATCGCGCTCGTCGTCGGCGCTTATCTCCGTCCAGTTATTTCGGACTTTTGTCGCTATCGTTACAATCGTTACAAAATGCCGGCGTGAGTCATGCAATATGTAATTCCCGGACTATTTCGGGAATTCGGGAAGACCGACTGTTGAAAGGCGACTGATTACAGGCGGAATATTCACGATTCTACAGCTGTGTACATCTCCTTCGCGCGCGCAATGTGTACATGTACACACGTTGTATATTTCACGAGAATTTGTACACGGCCGCCGCCGCCGCCGTTTGGGGTTTCCTTTAATCAAACAACTGATACAATGTCGCCGGAGAGAGAAAGAGAGAGAGAAACTGAGAGATCCTTGCTAAGATCCTCGCTGCCACCGCATTCGAATATTCTTCGTACTTGCATCGTAAAGTCGGGATATCCCCGGACGCATCGATACTCGCGCGAAACGCAATTTCTGTCACGCGTCTCGCCGCCGCGCCGTTTGGTCGCGGCGCGGCAGAGAAAACGCGTGCTCACACAATCCGCCGGAGTAAATTCCGCTGATCCCAGTTCAATCCTCTCCTCAATTCTCTCTTTCTCTCTCTTAGAGTTCTTTTCTCGCATGAGTAACACGCGGAAGGAGCAGATGTGCCCGCGCGCGCGTTCAGGAGATCCAAAAGGAAAGAGGCCAAAGTGAGAGAGAACGAGGAGGATCAAACTTTGCGCCTGCTCCCTCTCTCCTTCTCTCTCTCTCTCTCTCTCTTCTTCTTCTTTTTGTTTCTCCTCTTTCTCTCCTCGGAGAGCGGCAGAGACTCGCCTTATCTATAACCATTCGGCACAGTATCCTACTTTACTCTTCCGCGTACGTACTCTTCCCCCGTTTTGACAGCGAGGCGCGCAAGAAGCGAATCTCCGCCACGCCGGCTGGCGAAATCCCTCGCGTTTCGTCATAGTCACCCAATTCCGCGCGGCGTGCGCGAACGCGAGCGCGAGCGGGATGAAATATGCTCGACTAACCCGCGCTTTACGTGCGTTATCCGCGCGGGTGTTACTCGGATATTTACGATATTTCGAGATTGCGGAGTATCGGCTTTTTGAGGAGAATACCTCGTAACGCGCCGGTCTTACTTTGCGAAAGAAAATCTCGGGGAAAAACTGCACCGATAGATTCTTTCGGAGAAATTATCGGGCAACCGGTACGCTTTTGGAGAAAATCGTATTTTACCTGTGATATTTACAACCTACTCGCGTATTCAATGAATAAAAATACCGATACCTTCGTGTTAAATTTTAAACTTCCGTGAAATATTTCATTGATACGGTATTTTGATGTCGAAACATTAATTTTTCGACTCGCGGATAATGTATTACGCGGATGTTATACGTTACTCGATTACCTCGACGTATTGATTCGTTTCTGCAAGACAATAATACCGATTTATTTATGATACTTCGTGCGGAACATGAGTAGAAGTATCGGCGTTTCTATTGAATGTAAAGCGTCTGCAGGTATACGCGTTACTTCCGTCTTCGCAGACACGAAAGCCGAAAGCGAGTATTGCCGCGCTACCCCCTTCGCCGCTTACTAAATTAGCGCCGCGCTGTCTCCCCCAACCCCGAGAGCTCTGCGCGATGCGACCTGTTCCTTATCTGTAACCACCATGCCACCACCACGGACCGGTATCCACTATATCATCCGACTGGCACCCTCCACGGACTTTGTGCCTATCTTCTCCTCCCCCCCCCGTTTCCTCGCTCACGCATACCAGCGTGCACACATTGCACACAAGCTGTGCACCGTGGATTTGGTTACCATGAGCCGATGAGCGCCGGTTAGGCGGGTCTGTTCGGAACATATGCTTTGGTATTAATTTCCCTATAGTCTGCTGATATGCTCGTTTTGAGCACAGTACAAGCGTATTCAGCGTCGCGGGCAACCAAGCGAATGCGCACCTATTAACCTTTCTCCTCGCTACAAGCATGCTTGCAGCGATAATCCATAAAGTTTTCTAAAGCCATCAGGTATCCTTTCGACTGTAGATTCTCCAGCCAATTGTAAAGACAATTTCTCGTTAGCGAAAATATTGAGAGAAATCGTTATTCGTCACATTTCCAACATTATATATTTTCTATAACTAAAGTTTAAAATAAAATTTGATTAATATACATAAAGAGAAGTTGTTATGTATTTTCATTTTCATTATTTAATACATCAGAAGTTTAAGACGTGTTTTAAAGTTATTAGATTCGTTATTAAGGTTACATTAATGTAGTAATCATATTTTGATGAACACATCAGCAGATTTAATATACGTTTAATATTTTATGTGCAAACAAGAGCAAAATAGACTGTAATACGAAAAATACGAAAAATGTTACATGAAGAATGCTATAAAGTATAAAGGATAACTATAAAGACAGTTTCCATGGCAAAATGCAATCATTAATAAGGTCCTTATAAAAGTTTACAACCATCGTTAAATTTCAACGTCGATTCTAAATTATAAAAGGTAATACTTCTTCTTCAAACAATCAGAATACGTTATTACGAACGAGCGGAAGTTCCTTGTGTTGTTATACAAGTACCTACTTACGGGCTTATACATATACTTATAGAATATATCGGAAAACGGGAAAACAAAATGTATATTTTCCCGTATTTACAAATTCCTTATAGAAGGTTTAACGTTTGAAGGTTTAATCAATGATTTGGTTGGAAATCATCTACTTTGTTTGCATCCATCTTTCAGCTTTCAATGATGAGTATTATAGCTGAAAATATATATAGATATAATAATTCACAGTATATTTACAAAATATAACGGTTCTTGGAATATGTATAGCTTTCGTGCGTAAAAAATCTTAGGAGTGCGTAAAAAATCAAATTTTAGTATTTCTTACGTTATTTTGTACCATAAACTCTTTTAGCTTTCAACGATGAGTAATATATGGGAAATAGAATAATTCACAATATATGATTTAGAAAATATTACGGTTCTTGGAATTAATATATAGCTTTTTTCAAAGTACGAAAAAAATCAGAGTTTTATGATAAATTTTTCTTACGTTATTGTGTACCATGCATTCTCTTTCAACTAAAGATTATCTATTCTTAAATTTTCCTAAAAATCTTTGTAAATAGTAAAAATAATAAAATACAATGCATTATAAATGTGCAGCTGCGTGCGAGAGTAAGGTCAGGGGGAAAAAACAATTTCATATCCCGTTTAAAGAAAATTGTGCGCAACGTTGCTATTTTTATGAAGACGCGAGAGTTGACGTATGCATCGATGTAAAGCCAAAGAAATGTCATTGTAGAAAACGTGGAAAATTGAACGAACAAGATAAGAACAGGATGAAAGAACGACACGCAGGGGACAGGCGTACGTCTACACGTATATCGGGGACATCAGGGCTGAAAGCAGCGGGCATGACAGTTAATAGAAACATTCTAAGCGACAATAACATTCGTCACGTGGGACGACCGCGGATCGACATTAGCGGCCGCTGGAGTGCCAAAGAAATAGCACATCCGTCGGACAGGTGAGGGCGTGAATAAACAGAAACCAGAACGGGAGACGGGGAATAACGTGGGAAGAACGTGAAGAGAGAGCTCTCTCCGGCTAGAGGAAACCGGGGATCGAAGGGAGCGCACTTGATTTCTGGTTAATAAAACGTTATGCCAGACATGAAGTGATACGGCGATGTATCGCGAGTTATAGCACAATCGAGGCAGGGCGAGGAGGAGGCGATGGTAGAGAAAGCCACTACGAGGCTACGTGTTGCGGTAGCAGAGAGACTCGGTCCGGGGCTGTAGACGGGGCAGGGACTTCGGGGGTGTGCGCGGAGAGAGAGAGAGAGAGGGGAGAAGGAAAGAGAAGAGAGAGAGAGAGAGATAGAAAAAGAGACACCAGAGCTTCCCCTCACACGTACGCGATACGTACGCGGCTGGTGTACGCGTAAAGAGCGTGTTGTCTCACGGTCACGCGTGTGCGAGGTACGTAATGGGTTGAAGAGAGCTGAGAGGGCGCAGTCGCGAAGCTGGAGCCACCCTCGCAACCCCCGGCAAGCAGCGGCGGCGTCGGCGTCGGCGTCGGCGGCGTCGGCGGCATCGGCGGCGTCAACCCCACCGGAATACCGTCCCGAGGAGGCAGCGAGTTCGACTCGTGCCGGGTTGCGAACCGCACACGGTTCGTCGATCGTTCACCTCGCGCAAGTGAGGGGGTGTTTTCGCTGCAAGAGACACAGCGTCGCGACGCGACGCGACGCGGCGTGGGAACGCGGCAATTTTCTCGTCGCTGTCTCCTACTTTCTTCTTTTTCTCCAGCTGTCGACGGAGGCATTAACGCGCTGCCAAAAAAAAGTATTGAGATGAATAAAGTATCGGGTGCTGAGGAATAGATATACGATTTGTCTCGTCGCGAGTGCGGACAGAACCTCGCGGTGCCATCGGCGGCGGAAGAGGTGAGCACGGGTGAGTTAGGGGGTCGTTCGCCGGCGGCGGCGGAGAATGATCCGAGTGGGGAAGGAACGTTGAAGACTCTATCTTCGGGAGAACCGATATATAAGTCGCGCGCCGGGCCGGTTGGAACCGCTCTGTGATTTATAAGCTGCAATCGTAAATCCGTTCTCAATCGGGTTGGAGAAGAAAGGAAAAAGGTGTGTGTAGGTGTGCCGTGGGTGTACGTGTGTTCTCCGGTATGACCAGTCACGAGTGAGGCTCTCTCCCCGGTATCCCCGACATCCATTCTCGCGGAATCACACGAACACGTAAGTGCTGATTGCCTTTCGGCCCGCGGTCGTACGACGTGGGCTTTATCACTTCGCGTAAACGCGGTCGGTTCGAGAGGCGTAGAGGCGGAATGAGAGTTCTGTCGTTTGCGTCCACGTAAGAGTCTGTGTATAATTTCTCCAAATTGGAGACTCCGTCCGCGTTTGCCGACGGAATGGAACAGGTAATTTTATCTCGGCACCTTATTGGTTTCCCTTCGGAGAAAAGTGTCGAAGCATTCCGAAAGATATTGACGTACCTGCAACAATAATTTTTTCGCTATCGAGATGGATACTAGTAGATTGAAAGATGGAAATCGAGTATTAGCAGATTGTTGAAAAATGATATTCTGATGAGAGAAAACATTTGAAATTGCTAGTACCAGTAAAAGTATTACTTATTAATTATCTTAAACGTGCTTTTTAAGGCACTGAACTACATATTTCAAGACGCTAAAGCATGCAGCAAATTGTACGTTTGGAAGTACGATATTTCAAACATTTTTGTTGTCATAAGAACATTACGTTTGACGTTTAGTTGATATTTCAAGTCCATTCTTCCATCACATTTTGGGCAGTTTGGCATCGATTGTAATTATTTCAACCGAGTTTTGAACTGCTCACCGCAAAACCATGTTTATAATAAAAGAACAACGATAATGTGTGTGTGGCTATTTGGCATTCAGCATTTGTTATAAACGTCTACTCTTTCGAGCTTATTTATATCTGTCTTCTTTTTCTCTTTTTTTCTCTTTTTATGAATTCTTTATCCATATAAAGAGATTTGGCAAAATGATTTGACTCGTACTAGCAAAAAATCGTCTGTCTTCTCTTTTCTCGTGAGCGTGGCTTTTAGCAGTTTGTATTGGATTACAGAATTTAAGAATTACTTTAATCCAAAGGCCGAAATTTATACTTTAATGAAATTGCAATGATCCTCCTTTTTCTCTCTTTAATAATGAGCCATAAAACAAGCATCTTGACCTTTTGTTTCTTCTTTCTCGGCATTCAACGGTTTCGAACGTATGCATTTTTCATTGTCTGGATACGGAAAAAATAATGAACTTGTGAGCGATTTTATCGATTTCCAGAAAAATAGCAAAGAAATTTCTCGACATCCATTCTGCTTTCACCAAAATATAAATTCATTTAAATTGATTTTCCGATTTCGAATGTCGCGAGGATGTTAGAACTGCCATCCGTTATAATTGAGTTCAAGCATCTCCGCTCCTAATTCACTGCTTTCCTTAAACGCTGCATCCAATTTACACTAGGTACTGCTCAGTAAAATCAGAATTCCGTGGAAGAACTTGCTTTAGAATCTTTAGAATCTTATCTTTCACAAATGAATTATAAGTATCTTTCAACTTGTATGCGCTTATTTATTGAAACGACCGATAAGATGCTTGAAAATATATAATAAATTAGCGCATATATATATATAAATATTAAAAATATATTTTTATTTAATGTATTTTTATATAAAATTACATATCGATTTTGTAGTAATGTTTATATAGTAATGTTTATTGAACAGAAACATAATTGAATCCATAAGGCATTGAAGATACTCGTGTTTTCTTTCTTCAGCTGTAGAGTGACATTTCGAAATCGTCGCCCGTCTTTCGAATGTGATTTTCCGAAAGCTGAGAACGCACGGAAGTTGATTGAGTCGTCTAATTGGCAACCAGGCGCGGCTTTGATCTGGAAATTGCAATTTCTGTTGTCTCGGGGCGCGGTTGAATTGTTCCCGGTGTCTGTGTCTGTTTGCGCGGCGCGTTATCGCTAAACGAAACAATCGGTCCTCCGGGTTGCCCCCGCGAAAAAGAACTTAAACTTTACTTTAAAACGTCCTAACGGAAGATAAATTATTACGAATCCGCGTTAAATCCACGTGGCGGCAGCCGGGGATGCACAAGGAATACATTAATGCGAAATGCATCGCGCGCTCTTGCGGCTGCTCCGCCGCTCGCGAATGCAAAACTAACATCTGCGTTATCCCCGAGAAACGCAAAATCGCTTAAGCGCGTCTTAAGCGGGGGAGGCGAAACTTTCGCTATATCCGTCTGACAGTTATCCGATACATTACACGGCGGGATACCCGATATATTATGCGCGGCTGGGTACATATACCGTGCGAGTACACGCCGCTCCGCGCCGAGCGGATAATTTTATTCTAGCACGCGAATTTTCTTCGGCGCGGCACGCGCGAATATTACGCTTTTTCTTCGGACGAGCTATATGTACATATAGATCGTGCGAATCCCACGGTGCCACGGAATCGGCGAGCGATTCGGCGTAATGATATTACGCGCCATAAATTTTACCCTCTAAAGAGGAAAGGGAAAGGGGCCGGGGGGGGGGGAGAGTTGAACACAGAGATGCGGTTGAACTCTTGAACATCGACCGATGTGCCAGACGTATGTGTGTTGGCCTCGCTTTCATTTCGTTGCGAGCTCTAATGTGCGGCGCGTTGCGGCTGCATCTGCATCTGCTAGGTCTCCGCAGATGCACGCCCTTCCAAATTCGCGAATACGCGCCTCGCTCGTGGCTTTGTACAATTAATCGACGTTTCCGTCAACGGCATCTTTCCTCCACAGTCGAACAGTGCTCAGCCTGACGGTGTACGGTGACCTCTTTCCCGCGGTTTCGTCACGACGCTGACTCGCGACAACTCGCTCGTCGAATTAGATGAAGTGATCATCCGCGTGAGGATTATGCCTACGTAGTATCTTCCTAGGATAGTGGAATAGGAATTGTACCGCAAGCAGTAGTTGAAAGTCCCATAAACTTAGCACATTCGCCGCTCCACCAGCGAGACACTTTTCTCGAGAAATGCAAGCGAGAACGAAAAGTTTGAAACGCGCCTTGCTTAGCAGGCGTTTATAAGCGCGAGCGATAATCGAACCGTATATTCGCCTTTATTACATTTCTATTTTATTTTGCTTCGTTGTTTTGTCATTTTATTACGCATTTATATAATTTCAAGGAAACTCTTGGAAATACCAGCATGAAAATTACGCGTTTTGGTCGACCCTCGCTACGAGTGGAGTTGGATTATTAAATGTTATATTTTTCAAGTTTTTGCATTATAGTGCAAAACTCGTAAAAAATAGTTTTTGCAACGCTCGTACGGCGTGCAAGCTCAACGATGCGGCCGTCGTATACACGTCACCGAACAAGTTTCTCAAAAGAAAAATTCCGCGGTGAAACATAAAAGGTCGACTCGGTTGAATTCGGAATAACATCGCACTAATAAGATTCTGTATTATATTATAGTAATTTTATATTATTTTGTATTATAAATTATCTATCAATATCTTAATTCTTAATTATCAGAAAATATTGTACCGAACAGAAATAAATTGCTGTGATGCCATTGTTTCGATAGCTCGAAATATATTGAAGCACGTTAACTTACTGTTTCAGTTATCGCAAACAATATTTTGCAATAATTTAAAGCTTCTGTTTTCTTCACTGCAGAACCGTGTTGAATTATGATGTCAGATGAGAAATTACGTAAACTTTTTCCTTGCACTCGAGATAAGTGAGTTCTTCTCGCACGCTATCACGGTTACAGTATAGTATTGGTAAAATATACCGACCTCTCTTTTTAATTTGTGGATTAATAGATATAGCTACATTTTGTTGCGAGGTTTATTTTTGTTGGAAATGTAGGATGCATGCAGATTAAATTATACGTTTGTTTACTAATACAAAATAGAAAGAGGTGTTTTTAGAATCTATTATTAATTTATATTATATTGAATATATATGATGACAAGAAGATTAATTTAGAAATAAAATTGTTTGTTCCGCCAATAATGATTAAACCAGAAAAGTTTATTATTCTCGACTACAATTGGCAATACGTATATTGAAACGTTACGACGTTTCGACCCTTAGGATTGGGTCCTTCTCAAGCAATCTGGTATAAAACTTATCTTTGTCACGACTTACACGTCTGCGTTTACGGGCGAAAGATTTATTCGTGTAAGGGAAGCCAAAATTGATGTATAAGTCGGTGATTTCATGAGAAGGTCGATGATGTGTAAATAGAAATGAAATTGTTTATTCCGCTCATAATGATTAAATCAGAAAAGTTTATTATTCTCGACTACAATTGGCAATACGTAGGTATATTGAAACGTTACGACGTTTACACGAATAAATCTTTCGCCCGTAAACGCAGACGTGTAAGTCGTGACAAAGATGAGTTTTATACCAGATTACTTGAGAAGGACCCAATCCTAAGGGTCGAAACGTCGTAACGTTTCAATATACGTATTGCCAATTGTAATCGAGAATAATAAACTTTTCTGGTTTAATCATTATTGGCGGAACAAACAATTTCATTTCTATTTACACATCATCGACCTTCTCGTGAAATCGCCGACTTATACATCGATTTTGGCTTCCCTTACACGAATAAATCTTTCGCCCGTAAACGCAGATGTGTAAGTCGTGACAAAGATTAGTTTTATACCAGATTGCTTGAGAAGGACCCAATCCTAAGGGTCGAAACGTCGTAACGTTTCAATATACGTATTGCCAATTGTAGTCGAGAATAATACACTTTTCAAGATTAATTTATTTCAATGTATAATGTAAGGAAGGACACGATTCCTTTTGATGTTATAATTCAATACAGCTGTAGAAAACGCGTAATTTAAGCGGTGACAGATATATACATACATATACAGGTTTCCCCCGCTGTTCAAAAGCGTTCCTATGAAATCTTTCATAAGCCGAAATGATATAAAGTGAAGGAAGCAATTACCATGGGAAACATTTTTTTCGTAAAAGCAAAAATTTTTTTTGGATTTCTTTTGGTTGGCGAAAATAGGCACTAATGTAGGACATGTAGAACTTTCGTAAAAGCAAAGTGACGTAAAGCAAACTTTCGAAAAGCGAGGGATACCTCTACATACATATATTTATATACATATATGTATATAGGGTAAACTCGGGTAAGATGGCTATAAAGGAAAGATGGCCAACCCATGTTTATTCGATACTAGATGATGAATTAGATTGATAAAACATGGGCCATGTTTCCTCTATGGCCATCTTATTCGAGTTTCCCCTATTGTATTACGTATATTATATAAATATATATACATATATACACATACATATGCATATATATATATATATATATATATATATATATATGTTATATATAATATGTGTATACATGTATATATATTTATATAGAATATTGTTACAAATATGTAGATTCAAAAAGAGAACAGAGCAGCTCAAGTTAAGCCGCACTCGCTTTTCGAGGAAGGGTCGACGATACTATAGTTTTTCACAAGCATCGCTTTTGCCATCATCAAGGGACTCATGTGGTGGCAGGTTGACGTGCCTGCAGGTTCTGTGTGGAAACTGCACGCCATATAAATGGATTAAAAGAATTTGACGAGAGATTCCATTCTATAAAACTGATATTCTAACGCACAAAAGAAACAGAAATTATTAAAAAGAAGTTTGAGTTTTATTTCACTTTTTTTTATTCTCAACAAACTGATGCTAGTTTATATTTTTCATAAACGATTAGAGGTAAATTCCAATTTTTGCGAAATTAGAAAACATAGGCTATGATTAAGCGCCCATTGTGAAACCTCTGTGGAATAAATTTAACTGCAACGTATTTTAATCCTTATGAAGATTAGACTATATAATCTCGTTAGAGAAATTAAAGCATTAATCAAAAAAGGGAAAACATTTCAAATTAGTTAAACTGACTTAAAATTAAAAATTCTTATTATCTCCTAAATCTAAATTTACTCTTACAGGCATTATTATGTGTTAAAATTACAGTCAGTTTAGAATTCTGTGCTGCAATACCATCGTATCGTGACTTTAGTAAGTCTTCTTTTGCGAACGATACTTATTATCACTGAACATAGCGTTTCTCTCGATAATCCGTTTGCGCTTGTCAGAAAAACAGACGTCGATTTTGTTTCTAGAGAGACATTTAAAGATTATTTCATCTCGCGCAGCAAAGTAGCGTTGAGAGTTAAAGAACATTTTTCGAATTATTATATTATTCTACATTACACCGGCCACCTGCTACAACGTAGAGTCTCAACGTGGAAACTCGATTCTTGTGATTAATTTGAGTTTCATATTAACGACGGATACACGACACTCTCAATCTCGTTAATATTTGATGCAGAAATGGCGACAAAATGTGAAAGAAAGAGAGAGAGATAGGGAGATAGGGAGAGGAGGGAAGAGGGGAGAGGAGAGAATGCGATGAGAAAGCTGCGCATGATGATAGATGGAATGCGACGTAAATCTTATTTGCCTCTATCTACGTCCATACCATAGCACCCTCCCTGCCAATATTGTCCGTTTTCGTATGCAACTTTTAACAGCCGAGATGTGTCGCTGTCATGCAAGCTTTCGTTTTCCCCGCTATTGCGCTCTCTCATGTATACCAATGCAACGCGCCGCGCAAATCCGCGAAGAAGCGACGCATACGGATTTATAAGTGATAAGCGTAACTCCTCGGAGTACCTCGAAAATATCGAAATAGTCGAATGCGCATTCAGTCGAGTCGTTTCTCGCGCGCGGCACGATATTTCGCTACGCTAAGGGGAAGCCGTCAAATGTCGTCGTCTTTTTATAAAAGCTCAATACGATGTAGGACGCGTCGGAATCTTTAACGTTAATGCCGGATAATAAAGTTTTTTTTTCTCCTTACTTACACTCTTCGTTAGAGACTTCGCGGAAAATCTTGCATTTTTAATTCTTTGTCACGATCGTGGCAATAAGTAGCGCCGCGACATTTTAGTTAATGAAAAATCGACCGCAACTTGATTAAAGACTCTACGATTTAAATTAAGGTCAACGGATCTGAAACTCCCTATATAGAATATTGATGGGACAGAATTTGATGGATAACTGGTTGAGGAATATTGATAGATAGCACACTTTCTTCGTAAAATTAAAATATTATTGTTACGTAAGTGTTTATAAACACCACGAGGATATATTATAAACATATATATTTGTGTAAAAATTGATAGAAAAACAAGATCACATTTAATATATGTTTTACTATTTGTAAATAGAAAATGTTGAGTTTTCGCAAATTTAATTTGGATAATTTCTAATTATTGTTTTCATTAATAATTCATTTTTAATAATTGTCTACATAAATTCGAAATATATTATAAAAATTGATCATTTAAATTCGACAGAATCTCTTCTCTTTTTCCAAAAACTAAGACAATGTTGATTTATTAAGAGGATTATTATTAAGAGGATTCGTTTCCTTCTCCACTGTGCCTACGTTTGACTTCGACAGCCGATCCATCCATCGGCGTCAAGAACATAACAATCGATTGATTATTTATTGCGGAATAAGACTGCACTCCCGTTTCGATATCGAAAGAAATAGGAGAATGTAGCTCTTGCTTTTTGTCTCCGAACTCCGAGCTGTTTTTGCGGCGACCTCGAGCTGGTCAACGGACTGTCCCGGCGATATCGCGCTGGCGAGCTCGCGAGGGATAACGTCGCCAGTCGCACGGAAAGCGTTAAGAGCTATCATCTCGGGAGACTCGTTTCGCGCGTCGTAAATCACGGCGAAAAGTCTCGTCGACTCTTTGACGCGTTTTATAACGCCTTAAAAGTGACCATTAATTATCGCGAGGCGCACACGGTCGAATGCGTTCCGCGCAAGCATCTATACGTGTGTATACGCGTATCTCTGTATATGTGTGTGTGTGTGTGTGTGTGCAACTGTGTGTACCTGTGTCGGATTCACATAAATCTCAAGCATACAGCTGTCGCTATGCCGGCCACGTTCGCGGAATAAATTCGCCGAGGGAAAGAATCGCGCGGTAGTCGCGTACTACGTGTTCGTGTTCGGAAGTGACGCTGGGCCGTTCGATCAAGGGCACCCCCTCGACGAAAGCCCCCCCCGCCCTGGGTCCCCAGCCTCCCTAGCTTATTACGACATAATATCGTTGCCGATAATAATAATCGATCTCTAATTGGATTTGCATTCCGAGCTTGTCTTTCTATCCCGTCCCGGACGTTTGCACTTTATGAATTTCGTCCGCCACCGTAAATAATTCAACGCGAATTTCTCTCCCCCCGGTTAAACCGATTACCAATATAATAACGGCGGACGTATAAAAAGAGAGAGAACGCGTCGCGCCGCGGTGTAATAACGATCGTCGATGGAACGCATCAAAGAGAAAATTCACGCAGGTGGATCGCAGAACAAATGCGCGATTCGTTCCGTGCTGGCGCGCCCGCGTCGGCCGCAAAAGTATTAATGGCACACGGGCCACGGCATTTCTGCGCCATGAATATGCATCGCTGGGCTATATATATCGAACAATAGTGCATTACGACCCGAGAAGGCACTGGCAAAGTGAGTCCCTGATAGTCGGCGGAAGCGGGGCCGGCGGGGGAGGGGGGCGGGATAAGAGAAAGAAGGTGAGTCAGGCTAGGAAATAAATCTTCCGCGGCCCTCAAATTAAGACAACCGGTGCGAGAGAACGCGAGGGAGGACATTTACTCCTTAATGCGTCGACATGATTCCGCGAATGCTAATGCGTTTTTTTTCCTCCTCTTTCTTCACGGGGCCAATGTATGATAACGATCCGCGATAACGATCGCCCAGCATGGTGCACGCGCCTTCTTCCGCGCGCCAGCTTTTTTTCCTCTCTCCTACGGAACTTAGTGCACCGTCACTAATCGATTCATATCAACATTCCGTAGATTTTACGCACCATTTTCCACACGATCGCGCAATTTCCTATACGAGACTATAAGGAGACCTGGAAAGAGAGGAAGAGCTTACCGACATGCCGTTTATTATATTTAAATTGCCATTTTCTTCGCTCGCGATAAACTTTGCGATAACTTGCGTTACAACGATTAAACGCGGCAAAACGAATGCGATAATGAAGCGTGTCGTGTTCGAATCTCTTTCAGTAAATTACAGCTCAATATTTTTCGCGAGGTAAAAGGTAAAAGTTTCAGGAGTTTCCCCTAATTGCCGAAAGTAGGAATTTTACGAGAATAAAAAACGTAGAAATGTACATACGCGTACGCTCGCAAGATCCGTGCTTTATACTCACTCGAAAAATTCATGTACTCGGTGACATTTGTCACCTGGTACACGCGATAACGGGGATAACGAGATTCTAGTGCCAGTCGACAAAGCTGGCGTTGATCAAATTATTTCCTATTATCCGAGCCGCGCGCTGCGCTAGTTACCGTAATATCTAAAACAGCTGAAACACCCTGTGGCGTCCGACGGCTGCTAAACAGCACGATCAGCAATAGTTCCTCGATGTTGGGGCGTTAAATGCGCGTCGGGCAGAATTTTCAGTGAGCGACACGTAACCCGCTTATATTCCGCTTAATGAAACGCAACATTTTTTTTTGTTCGCGCGAGGCGCGATTGCGATGTTTGACGCGCGCGACTCGTTGCGACCTTAATATGCATCGGCCGTACTCCCCGCTCGGAACTTCGCACAATATCAATCACGTTTTTTTATTGGCCCCGGCGCACTGTCTATACATTTTTTTACGACGCGCCAACACAGGTACCCGCGATATTAATACGTGCTCCAGTATGACGTGCGTCTGCCCGCGCTCTATTCCCAATTCATCGGCAGTAACAATAGACGTAAAATCCGTTCGAACGGATCCTCTCCTTTATTCTATCGAGATAGCGGTAATGGGTATACGATAGTTTACACCACAGTTCCTTAATTTAATCCGATCGCGAATACTTCAACTGCCGATAAAAAATTGCCGAGTACTCGTTGTATATATAGTACGCTTTTGTACGAGGCGAGGAGTAGTCCAACTCGATAACGCAAGAGAGTTTGCATAATATTTAAGAGATATATGAGAATTTGTTGCTGGCTTACTCGCGGAGAGTTTTCAACAACGTTCTCAGAACAAGAGGAGCGAATTTTAATTAATGTACAAAATAAAGCATGTTTTTCCGCACTTTTTTACGCCAATTAAAATTCGCTTTTAACGTTTTCTCCACCAAAATAAAAATCGGTCGTTTCGTATAACAAGATTCCTACATGAAAAACGTCGTCTATGCCGGAATTGACGGTATTTTCGTGGCGGAGGGACATTGCAGAGGATGAAAAGGGTTAACGCGGGTAACGAACGGGTGTGTCAGGATTCAAGCTGGAAAATTCTTTGTCCCGCTATCCCGGCTATTCATTCGATTCCTTGAACACTATATCCCGCCGTAAAACGGCCGCCGCCTGCGCCGTGTGCGCACGAAACGCTCTAATCATAACGATTGTTTCATGGCATGTACTTACAATCCGCGCGCGCTGACTTTCTTCTCCGGCCTGTCGCGGATTTATCGCGCGTTCGCCGACCCACTGTTATCGATACCATAGATTATCCGCACGCACCAGCACCTCCTTTGTTCCTGCCGTCTCTCGATTTTAAGAAAGGATTTCCTCTCGTTTTGTTCTCAACTTCTGTTTTTAAAGAACTGGAATGGACGAACGCGTAACACGTTAAATTTAAATAATAATTGTATTAATTACAGCGTTATACGAATAAATCATCAGACTAACTATAATTACAAATCGTATTTGCGAATCGAAAATACGAAAATACGAATCGAATATAGAAAACGATCGAAAGAGAATGTATTGCAAGACATTCACAATTGATTCCTAATTTTCGAGAGTAATCCAATTTCATGGGATGAATTTCCATTCAGTCGGTTTTAATTCGTTTATTTTTTGTCTGTTATACATTATTCACATACATCGCTTTTTTACCGCCATTCGAAATGAATGCAATTATTGTGCGATGTGCGTTATTCGATTTCCAATTCATCGGATTGTTCGGCTTTTATAATTCGACAATTATATATTTTACAAATGTAACAACGGAAAGGCAAAATGCCTAGTTGATTATTTTCTGACACTAATTATTCATCGCGATCGGTTGAAATGTCTTCATTGTGCAGTTCTGTTCTACTTTATCTAAACAAACTGTGTTATAATTATGGCAATGTGTGTTACGAGAGTAGGTATATGTCGAAATGCCGTTTGCACTGTTGTCGGTCGTACATTTTTTCCTAAATTTTTTATTTTTCTTATTCAAGTTAACGATAATAACCTTTCGATATTTAAATTCCAAGTTTTTGTTAAGGTTTTATCTTTTCGTGCATCTTTCGTGAAAATGCGACTAAACATTTAAAGTATTTCTCATTCAAGTTTGTCTCAAAAATTGTGAAATTTAGTAATTTCCCCGGGGAGATTCTTACGTATCGAGAATTTTCGCGAGAGTTGCTAAAGACGCGCGAAGACTTTTGTGAGAGAAATGACGCGTAAATCGGGGATTCTTGCCGAGATCGTAAGGACGGTTGCGCCACCTTCTCAGGAATGCGGCGCAATTTAACTTAATTAAAGGAGCACGGAGGATCCGGGAGGCGAACACGCGTAACATTCGTTCGTCCGCTCAGCCCCCGACACCAGCGATCGATATCGAGGAATTTTCTGTGGTGCTGCTACTCGGTTTCGCGCGCGGCGAGGATGCACGACATGCAGCAGCGAGAGAGTGGCGCAGTTTCTTGTCACGCGCGCGTTTCGTGCTTTCGCGTACCCACATTTCCGGTCCCCTGCCCGCCGTCGAACGTATTTCCCGACACAGCCGCTTAGAGACCGCATTTACCTGCAAAACGTTTCAGGAGCGCATCTCACGCCGCACCGCACCGCACCGCGCCGCGCCGCGCCCGCAGTGGACCTATATACGCGGTGGGTAATTGCGCCCGGGATATTTCGTCGCTCTGGGCCAACTAAAACTTCCCAGCGACTTCCGTTCGATGCGGCAGCCTCGCCAGTGCAGGCGGGTAGGATTTTTCCAAGAGATTTATAAAAAAAAAAGAAACTTGGCGTTTCCCTCGCTTATTTTCAAGGGGTATAATTGCATTTAATTCAGCGTGCGTCGAGCTACGAAAGGTTTTATGAAGGAAGCTGAATATCGTTTTTCCTGTTAATAACGTTCCGGTAATGCTGACTCTCGTATGTCCTATAATCTCATAAAAACATTCGATTTTTTTACTCTGCTTCGTCCTGTAACCGTTAGCGAGTATATAAAAAAGGACGTTGTAATTGATAGCAAGTTTTAAAAGGTAACGCGCGCAAAGCGGGGTATGATGGAAATCAATTTCTTATAAATCTTTTAATTCTATTGAATTTTCTATGTAATCTCATCATTTAAACCATATGCCCATTAAACCTTTACAAGATTTATGGATCTGGTAAAGGTTAATGACCCGTGAACTATAGGTATATGACGCCGCCGTGCAAGTTATTGAGTTTTTAATCACGATCGAAAAGGATAGAAGCAGGATGCAATTTTTAGAATAAAAATGACAAAAAGTTGTTAGATATTTTATTCTAAAAAAATTCTTACTCTACACATATAGTCTACACATATTATTAAAAAAGAATATTAAAAGTTGCGGAAGCGATCCTACCTTCATATATCTTATACATTTCTCGTGTCTTGTCTTTCTCTTGTCTTTTAGTAGTATATCTTTTATTTTATTGTCAATATTAGATTCCCATAAATATTTTATTCAAGTTATTTTGGTCTTATCCGTTCACCGATATATTAGATCGTTTCATAATATTTTTATTTCAATAAGTTTGTTTGAGCCCTTCCAGTGCACCGTCTTGCATCCGCAGCTACCGATCCATTAACGCTACACGCGTTATGTACATACACCCGTGATTGGCGACACGCCAACTTAACGAGTATGTATCCCGCACAAAGAAAAAACGTGCTCGCTCATCCCGATGCAAGAATTCGGCGGAAGAATGTATAAACAGCGCGGGCGGGTCGACATAAGATCGTTGATTAAAAGGGGTTGCGAGCGCGAACCGGTACGACGCGAAGGGTTGTACTCGGGATAGATAGTAGCCCGAGCGGGCGTTATTACGACTAGGTACGATTTCTTGTAAGAGCGGAAAACGAGCGAGAACTTTAGCCTATTAAGCGCAGAGTACAACTCGCCGTAAAGATTACACGCGATCGCTCATTTGCATTTTCTTTCCTCTGGGCATCAATTTATTCTTTTCGCTTCCATTTCGAATGCGCCACTGATGCGAACGGTGCAGAGTATACCCTATAGCCGATCTTAAGTTTGACAGATCCGATCAATTTAGAATCAATATCTTTTTAATGAAGATTGAGACGAAACTTATATACACACACAATTTTTCAATATCAAAATTCTGCTAAAATAAATTCAACCAGTAAAACTTGCATAAAGAATAAAATTCTATTATTTATTTGCGCTGCACATAATTTGCAAACTGTCATTCTCGGCATTTACTCGGTGCTAATTAAGAAAGCGTTAAGATTTATTACGGATTTATTACGTATTTTTATTACGTATTTTATACGGATTTATTACGTATTTTTATTACGGAATAACTGATTGCGCAGACTGAAGGATTTGCAACAAGAGTGAGATCTGCTCAGAATTTGTACAGAGTCTATTTAAAAAATATGTTCTTATATTTAGATATCTTAAGAAAATTGAATAATTTATTTTCATATTTTCCTTAAAAATCATATATTTATGGATTTAAGATGATGTGTAAATACATAAATAGGTTATTTAATATTTAAAAATAAACTTTATTATTTAAGTCAAATCTACAATTTTAATGCAGATTTAATGGAGTTAATTATTCTGAAACACTTTCCAAAACTTCACTTTTTAAAAGTATTGATCCAAAATTGTTTAATACTAAGTTCTTCAATTATAAACTTTACTAACTTAATTTTTTACCTTCATTTTTTCAAAGAAATTTGTTTCAACTTTAACCGTTCACCTCATTTCATCACGAAGCACATCATAAGACCAACGGGAGAACGGTGTAAACGTAAGAGGGAAAAAATGATATCATTGCACTCCCGCAGGTCGAATAATGAGTAGCGAGTAGCGATCAAAGAAAAACGCGCGAGGGAATCGGACAGCCCGGCACAAAAGATACAACGAGTCCAGGTGAGAAAGAACGGGGACGGGACCGATAGTCGCGAGTATCCATTACGAGTCGAGGGCACCCCTCGCGAGGGGTCGGGCGGTAGGAAAATAAACGAGAGTTCCAGCTCGTTAGCCGTCGAACGGCTCCGTGCTAATAAATGCAACACGCGATGTTCTATTTGCATCTACCTTCGCAACGACGGCGACGGTCGAATCGGACCTTCGCGTGCACCTCGAGAAAAGTTTTCAGCCGACGCGACGCGACGGCGCGGCAGAGCGGGATTCGCTGCTGAAGCTGCGAATCAGCCCCGATTCGATTCCAGTCGCGCGTTAAGCGCGAGTGCGGCGTGCGTACGCATGTTAAACAGTCGTATCTCTCTTGTGCTCCTGTTATCGAAAAACATAAACCGCACGCGCGTTGAATGAGGAGTACGGCTCTCGAGCTGGCGCGTTCCCTTTCGACGAATTAAAGAATTCAAAGCCGAATTAAATGGGATGGAACTATGTGTTGTCAAAGAGGTGCGGCGTGTCATGGTGCACGCGAATTAAATATGCAATATATTTTGCAAAAGTCGCGGAATAAAGGGCCGCAGACGTCTCTCTCGCTCTCTGCAGTTGAAAAAGATATATGAATATGTATGCGTTCAAAAGAGGCATCTCTGCTCTCAAACGGCAACGTATTACGTATCTGAAAAATGCAGCCCGAAGGGCTAGTTGAACTAAAAACTCGCGTTAAAGCCCGCACGGAGTTCTGCAGATGAGAGGATACGGGGCCTCGGGAAGCAAGAGAGAGAGCTAGGAAACGATACATCGTCCACGATATATGCAACGTTCGCTGATTTAATTTCGGCGCATCACGCACGAGTGGCAGCTGACGTTTGCTGTCACTTGGTCGGAAACTGCTATCGTTTCGAGCTTATCGAGCAGTATGCTCGTACAAATAAGGTTATTCGTACGCTATCTCTCCCCTTCTTTTCTCTCTCTCTCTCTCTCTCTCTCTCTTTCTCTGTTGCACAGTCAATTTAATGTAATAACAAATAATACAGTTGCAGCGAGCTAAACTAGCGCGATTAACTTTTTCTAAATTTGGAAATAGTCTAGACTACTTTATTTAGACATTCTAAGTTTGTTCTTCTTTAAATCATCTTTTTTAAATTCTTATATTTGTCCTTTTTAAGATATTTGAAATTACCTCGGAAATTATTATTCTGGGGGATTATTTTAGGACTGCAGTGAGATACAACAGTATTTTAGCTTTATACATAATATATATAGGTATCTAATTTTGTCGTCGCGTTTGCTATATAATAAGCAATGAAAAAAATATGATTATTCGTGAGAACTAGAATCAATATTAAGCAACAGTATAATTTTTATCAACAAATAAATAATTTTAATAAATTTGCTAAAATTCTTTCTATCACATAGCGTATCGAGAATGCTGTTTCTTTATCAAAATCTGATTTTACCTGCGTTAACGCAACTTTTTCTATTAAAAATTTGTGCCAAATAAAGTTGAAAGTAATAACAAAGTAGTTGTGAAACATTTTTCTAAATGAGAAAATAAACTATTAAAACTAATGAACCTAATTTTGATTAATAAAAATAATTTTGAAATAGGTATGAGATTCTTTTCAACTTAATTTGATACATCAAACGATCCGCACTGGTTTGATGATAAAAGGAAAGGTATGTAGAACTTACCACGAACCTCACAATTTTACAGACTGTCCCCTGGCGTCCTTGAGCACGTACAGGCATTCTACAAGGTGTATCCAATTTCGCGGGGAGAATTCACGCACTACCCTTTGCGGGTCTTCTTCTCTTTTTACTGCAACGAATCTCTCGCCAAGAGTCCGTCCGCCTTTAAACACTATCCCCCAAAGGTCAATTACCGATAAACTCACGGCGGGGAGCACATAAGCTCGTGGTATATAAAGAATGGTATATAAAGAAGAGACGACGCGGGCGGGCGGTCGCGGTGGTGGAGGAAGAGGGTTAAAGCACCGCTCGTAAACGCGCGATGGGAAAGATACAGCCCGGTGTGGTATTCGATGTAAAGCCCGAGCGCGTACGTGGCTACGGGTTAAGAAGTTGTCACGTGAGCGTCCGGATAGGCGAAACCCCGTCGTGTCCCGTAATGCCGGGGAACCACCGAGAGCCACTGCGAGAGTGGTCCGTTGATTTCCCGAGATTTATAGCGACCACGACAGTTTTCGGCGCGTATCTGACATCGCCGCTCACCGCCCGGTTGCTTCTCTCGTGACGCGTCGCGCTTAAAGAGCCACACGACTCTCGGAAACACGCGAGCTTGTCGTAAACGTCGCGTGGAGAAATTTTTGACACGCCCAGTCACGCCGAGTATTACATCTCGTGTAGAGCGGCGCACAGTTTGCGTATCGAGCTCAATACAAACAAGCGAAACGTAATATGTTGCATACGATGACATCAGGGTAGCGGGATTATTTACCAAAAGATTAATCACTGATAAGAGATCAACGGTTGATCAGTAAACAGTCAATCTTTCACACAATTAGCGTACCTAAAATATCTCTATATCTAACTGTAATTTAACACAAAGTCTAATTGATACAATAAAAATTCATAACGCGAGATAAATCTTTTTTATACGAGGTTTCGTGTTTTCAAAATTCTGCCTTTTCAAATAAAGTTCCTTCTTTTTCCGGTGAAATATTTTTTCCGTGTCCTTAATGCCACTGAAGATATACACCTCGGGAGCTCGGGGTGATACACCCTGTCGTCGCGTCGCGCGGCCGGGCCCCGTGCGAAAGCGCGCGACGGGGATGTTGCAAGCGGATGGCGTGATAAGCGTCGTACTTTATAACCGGTCGCAGATATTTCCGCGGGTGGCTCTTAAACGGCGGCTGACGAGCACGCGCAATCTGCACGCCGCGCGAATACGCGTGTGTTAACGTTGACGCGAATGAAAAACGTATTACACCGGGCGCGCGGTGCGATAACGCGCCGCGAGTCGCTCTGTAATGACATTTCCGGGACAATTTTGATTTGCATTAACGAGGCGAACGGGCGCGATTTACGTCGCAATCGTGGTACCCGGGCGACTATTAACGCGCAACGTGAATCGCGCCCGGGGCGAAATCGAGGGGAAACTAGTGACGAAAAACGATATATCGGTTAATGCACAAATTCATCACTGCGAGAACTAGATAGCGACGAATGGTAATTTCCCCCCTCCCTTTTTGCGATAAAACAATATGTATTAACAATATATCCGCATACAATAAAACATGTACGTTATACATAAACAACAATTACGTATTAACAATAAATTAATTTTCAATTTTAAAGTAATTTGCGCGAATATATTGCGCATATGTTATTTTGTGTTCCTGTTTAAAGAGGGATTGTGTGCTGCCCCGCTTAGGTATATAAACTCTGGCGCAATTTAGCCCCTTTCAATTCGGAGGTTATTACCGACAATGAGTTCGCTGTAATTTGGTTCGGATCATACGGACGGCTAACAAATTTCGTAAGGAGCCCCTTTCAAGACAAGCAAATATTGAAATATGTCTTTCCGCATGCGATGCTCTTCGGTAAGATATGGCAAATATTGAGATGCGCCATTTCGTATGCGACACGATGACGCAATGTAGTACTCTGATTGCAAGTTCGTTTGTCGTTGGAAGTTGGATTCTTCTTATTCGACAAATATTTATAAATAACGTTTGAGAAAATCTACATCGGAGCGCTGTAGCGTTGGTAGTGGGACGATATTAGGTTTGACTTTAAAGCTAACACAAAGAAGAAAGACGGTAGAAAAGGCGTGCTTTCTTACATTCTCTGTATTTGGAATAAAGCAATGATCACGTATATAGAGAAAAGCTAAAAGCAAACAACTGTGGAAGTGGAAGGTGTTACTAAAACGAAACAGGCGTGTTGGCGTATTGTGCGAATGCCCGAACAATAAAACAAAATCCAAAAGTGGCGCGGATGTGCGATTTATTTTGAAACGTGATAAAATTGGATCTTGAATTCTACAGAAGGGAACCAATCAACAATCGAAAAATTGTTGGTTGGCTTCCTTCCGTGGAATATAATCCGATTGAGGCACACAGCTTCGAAAAACCAATCAATACACTTATTGTATTCGCCGTATATCTCCTTTCGAACAGACATCCTATCCTAATATTTCTTTGTACACAATAATGGGCAACGTTAGCACACGAATTTCGTGTCGGCTTTACCCATCTCCGTGATAAATGACGCCATAAATTAACGGAAAGCTTTAATCGATAATTTACTAAAAGTTTCATTTGCTTTTACCGCAAATGGTGCCAATTCTTGATAATTGCATGTACGATCGCGTGTTTCCGTCGCAGTTGTCGGATTAAAAATTGTGACCTTGAAAAATTTTTGCAAATAAGAAAAGTTTTCTTATTCTTTCATGCCGCTATCTTTAGATACAATTTCAAACTCGAATCCGGGGGGCCTAATCGAAAATGCGCCACTGGCCTCGGCAAATTTCGCGAAGGAATGGCAGATACGTGCTTCCACTTTATCGCGATCCCCTGCTGATCCCCTGCTGATTGCCGATGGCTGCGATAGAAAGATTACGTATATAGCAAAAGGGAGAAACGGTTTGCCGATAAAGGCGATAGTCGATGCGATCGGAGAAAACGGATTTCCGTGACGCCTGCACGACAGTTCGTTAGCCACCCGACCTAAGAGCCACCGATAATTACTCCGCCATCCGTGTATCACGAGGTCACTCGGATGACGCGGTATCGAGGTCAGCTGAGCGTTTTCTAGTACAGAGGACCCACGGTTCCGAAGGACGGAATACATCGTTCTAATATAGACGAGACATGTCGAGTAATGGCGCGGCAGGAGGTTTATAGTCTGACAACATTCTCAGCAACCCTGTTCAACGATGCCAGTGATGTTATCTTGACAACGCACCACCATGACCAGATATAATCTGAGTTTATCGGAGCGTGAAGCAGCGCGAGGTCTGCGATTTAATGTGCCTACACTGCTAGAATAAGAAAGTACAAGACAAACAGGGTAAATAGTTCTTCAGGAAATTGTTACGTATTATATTATCTCATCTAGGATTTAAAAACGCAAGAATTTACGCAAGAAGTACTTTTTCTAAAGTTTGAGATTTATTCTCGTAACTTAGAGAGATTTGCGCACAATTACTTAAATTTTTCGAAGGACAGCCGTGCTGCTCTTAATAAATATTAAATTGTAGAAATTATCAGATCTTGAGGAAGATTTTTGTGAGTGAATTGAATTGTGTACGTATACTATCGTACGTACTGACATGGCAAAAGATCTTTGAAAATAATTGAAAGAATACACACACACACACATATATGAAAAAATATTAAACGTATACGTATCAAAATATATGACATATATTTATAAATAAAATTTTATCTTAAGGGAGGAGACTCATGTCTTTGACCCTTTTTTTGATAATTTTTTGTAAAGAACTGAGAGTATTTATTGAATCCTAATAAAATACATGATAATGTTGCCGATCAAATGTACAAGAAAAAAATTTTTTATAGTAGAAAAAATACAAAGTGCAGCTGCTCGAAGTTGTCGTCTAGATTTTGCGCGGGAGAATGCCCAGGTCCTTGTAATGAACTGAAATCAACAAACCAAAATTTTTTCGTTAAATTATGATCCTCCGATGCGCATGAACCTAAATTTAGCAAAAAAAAAAGAAATTGAAAAATAGAAGACGTTTTAAAAAAATTTCACAATTTCAAATTTTGTTAAAACGTCCTCTATTTTTCAATTTTTTTTTTGCTAAATTTAGGTGCGCATCGGAGAATCATAATTTAACGAAAAATTTTTGGTTCATTGATTTCAGTTCATTACAAGGACCTGGGCATTCTCCCGCGCAAAATCTAGACGACAACTTCGAGCAGCTGCACTTTGTATTTTTTCTACTATAAAAAATTTTTTTCTTGTACATTTGATCGGCAACATTATCATGTATTTTATTAGGATTCAATAAATACTCTCAGTTCTTTACAAAAAATTATCAAAAAAAGAGTCAAAGACATGAATCTCCCCCCTTAAAATCTAACGGAGATTATAGGTTATAGGAAAGTAGATACAATATTCAAAATCAGCTCAAGTTATATACCTAAGTATGTAAGTTCACTCTGCAGTTCTTGAATGAAAATTTCACTTGCCACGGGTATTGTCGAAAAGAATAAAGGATCTCTCTGAAGTCTTGACATTCTCGTAATAATAAAAATTAAGATTTTAACCGTTTTTATGTACGCGCGCGAGCTATTTATCCAAAACATACGTGCGCGCAACGTAACAGCATTTATGCACTCGTTATTCTCGCTCGTGGAAGCAGCTATCGCGTTAACACATTACGCGGAATTCTTATGGCGGCTCGACATAGCCATTTGTGCGATGTGACACGCGATTACAAGTAATTACACCTCGCGCGTGTCATGAATATTTACGAGCGCAGTTTTTAAAGTTTCGTGTTTAGTTTTAGTCGTTTAGTGCGTCGAGCAGGCTATATATATATCGGGAAAAATGATTTCTCGTTTACGAGCTCGACGTTGGATGAGTTTTCCAGTACGGTACGCGTAATATACGTGAATACGAAAAAGTGTATTGCAGCATATGATGTTTCGATTAATCAAAATTACTCACAAACAGAAGTGACATATTATTTTCAATTTTATGATTTAACGAATCAGTATAATAAATCTCTTGCATCTGCAACTTGATATTTTTTATATTGTTTTTTTTACTTACGTCTGATAAAAATACTCATAAAACTGATCCTACATCTCAGAAAAGATACTTGGCAACGTATATGTTCTCGATACTAAAAAAGTTAAATCATTAATATATTTTATATTGTGAAAAAAGTAAAATTGTTACTACTTAAGTTTTAGTTCTAAAATAAATTACGAAGTCCTATTTAATTTTAATTAATCTCTGCTCATTTTAATTTGAGGCTGCCGGTAAATCTTTCAAAGAATTGAAAAGCGTTTGACAGAGTATCGGCGACCATTTCTACTTACTTTTAATCTATTTTAGAGACATATCATATCTATAAGGCACTGCGTTTTATTGTCATTTGCAAGAGTTGTCGCGACAAGAGACGATCTTCCCAGTATATCAATTCCGTCGGGACACAATCGATCCTCCGGGTAACGATTGGAATCATCAATGCAATTACTTGGTCGCAATTACGTTCCGCGAAACCGTTCGCGATACCGTATCGACGTTTTGACACTTCGCGTCGCCGCGAATTATTCATGCCGCGGCGCGGTGGTTAATGTCGCCTATGGGGGCAGACGGGACCGCGTATCGACACGCGGGCCATTATTTTGCATTAAGTCGTTAACGCCCGGTCGCGCACGCGGCCCGAAACGAACAAGAAAATCGCGTGTCCCCATCGTAAACTTCCGCCCACGGCTGTACAAAGAGCCGTCCATGATAGACCGATTGCCCGTAATGGTTCGCTTCGTCCTCGTAATTCTGCTTGTCGTTCCTGTCGTGTGCTAGTCGCAAATTGAAATTCACGGTGGCCGCCGGGCCAAATGTGCCCGCCCTCCACTCATCCGCTTTTCAGCGCTCGCAGGGCTCGGAGCAATACGTTAAGCAAGGTAAGCGTGAATGGGCGCCGCCGAAATACCTGCAGGGAATTCTGCAAAATGACGAGATAGAAAACTCAGGAGATGAAATCTCGCGTTAAAAATATTACAAAAAATCGATGTAATCACGGGGACACGTTTATAAAAGATTTTTTTTTCGCCGCGAAATGATGTCCGTAATGAAATACGTATGGACAATAATAACGTCGCGGTGGCAGAGATTGAAGTTTCAATGAAGTTTTGCGAAAACAAGCTGCGCATAGCCGTGCAAATTAATTTACATGTTTCTGATGTGAGAAATTAC
The DNA here is from genome assembly GCF_030848805.1 of Temnothorax longispinosus. Classification (NCBI taxonomy): domain Eukaryota; kingdom Metazoa; phylum Arthropoda; class Insecta; order Hymenoptera; family Formicidae; genus Temnothorax; species Temnothorax longispinosus. The sequence continues at coordinate 10,553,229 of NC_092358.1, forward strand.
ATTATTGCGAGTATTAGAAACCGTAATACTCCGCGATGAGCGTTTGCCATATTTGTCTAACTATATGGCGAATATTCATATACAAGACACTTGAGTAACGCGTCGGTTCATTGTACGCGAGGCAGGCAATTGTCACCGAATTAAATCCGAAATTAGCGCTTGTTTATCACTTCCCGCAGCGTCATTTATCTTGAATATTTACGTTTCGCCGGGAACGAAATACCAGCGCGACGCACACTGCATTAATTACATGCGGTAGTTCGTCACATATTTTTCCTAAAATAATGAATTTCATACAATCCAACGTATAACCGGAATATAATTTCCCGCCCGGTTCTGTCAATTTTACGACAGTTTCCGAAAACTATGGGCGTCACATAACCGCTAGTTTGAATTGTAACTAGAGAAACATGTGAGAGTAGCCGGTTTTTTTTACGCGAAATGTCAAAAGCTAAATTTGTTGATATTTGCCCGCAGCGCTTTTTGCGTCAAATATATATATAGATCAACAAATCCTTCTTTATGCCGAATCTAAAACTGCACTTGCACATAATTGAAATTATTGAGCGCTAAGGTAAATATAAAGCTCTGAATGGCATTATGCTACGACTGCGAATTTCCACGGGACGTGGAATTGATTTTTCCCACTCCTGCAGTGTGTCTTGGAAATAGAAGCTGAAGAAAAATCCGGATCAGATCCAAATTCGGTGCGTTCACGGGTGAGCGGGCGCGCAAAATTATCCGTGGCCGCGCTATCCGACATTAATGGCCGACCTATTTGCATATCGCGTTTAAACTGCGCGAAACGTTATTCCGCTTTAATACCGCACCGAGGGGACGCCATATATACTTATCATCTTTTATGACCCCGAGAATATCCGGTTTGTCGGAAATACTCTATCTCGTAGTCGAGTTCTTAGCCGCAATCTCGCGAGCGCGCGCGCGCGCGCGCAAACAAAGTGGACTCGGGGCGCGCGATCGCGCGCGCAAACAAAGCCGTCCCGCGGCGTTGTTATCGCCGACGCCGATCGTCGACATTCGGTTTCTCTAGCGTTCAAACGTGGTCTGTAATTACAGGTGCGATTCCGGAAAGATGATACGCGACTACCTGATACTGCTCTCGTGGCTCTGCGCGGTGCAAGGGAAGATAGGTAAGTACCGCACGTTCTGCAACTTTGTATTCTGCGATTTTGCGAATAACCGCGATGAGAAACACTTCGTGCGCTTGCAAGGCGCTCTTCCTTACATGCGCTGGTAAACGCAATTTTTAATCCCGCGTATAAAGGGAAATTATATTGCGACTATATAGCTCATCCGATGTCTTCAGGCGCAATCTGGCTATCGTTTACGCGCCGCCTGAAAATCCATTCCGCGGCACAGCTTTTCTCAAGAGAAAAACTTCCCGGCGTTATATAATAGGTCGAGAATAGCGGCAGATTTGAAGCGATACCGCTTCAGGTAGAATCTCGATACGAGAGTGCACTTCAAAATCCATATAGCCAAACTCATTTTTAAAGATACGATTTTTTTCGTTAATGCAACCGTGCACCAGAATAATGTAAAATCAATTTTTTTCGTTAATGCATTGCAGCCGTGCACCAGAATGATGTCGAATCTATTTTTTCGTTAATGCAACCGTGCGCTAGAATGATGTCGAATCTATTTTTACTACCGACTGTTGCCAACTGAAAGTTAGCGAAGACGAGGGAGTATGTGTTTCAATCGGATCAATCAAATCGTTACCTTATTTCTCGATAACTACAACTTTGATATGTACTTCCGCACATAAATTTCTTATTGATCAAGCTTGGTTTAAAGGATATATAATTATCATTAATATTGTTATGTTAATAAAAAAGCGGAAAAACGATATATTTTATTTATACGTTCTTTTATTAGCTATCGACTGAGTTACAGAGGAAATTGATTAACCAATAATATGCATCCGCGTGGGAAATTTTAGTGATTTCCAGTTGTTATATAAATATTACAAAATAAAACCTTCTACTTTTTTTGTATAAATTTATTTCCGAGATTATTTTATTGAAAAGATACAGGAATAAGATAGTCAAGAAATGAATAATTTACAAGATGTTTTATACCTTACTTTTGTTAGACATATTTTGCCATAAAATATCTCGCAAAATATTCATTTTTCGATGACCTTATTTTAAACACTTTATCTTGCACGGATTAATGAGATAAATTAATTGGTGTAAGTTTTAAAAAAAAGCTGTACAGTTGCACATTGCAAATTGCAATTACATCCTTTTCGAATGTTGTATAGTTGCATTAATTTCTTGTACTTTTATTTTTTAATTTTTTTTCCATCTTCAACAGAGATTTTAACTGTTACAGTTCTATGATTTATTCTGTACAATCTTCTCTTTTTTTACGCATAAAAATAGATTATAAATATTCTTATGTTAATGATTTTTACACAAATACAATAATTTATATTATTTTTTTATAGATAATTAAAAATTGTGTTTGCTAGCGCAAAAATACATAAAATTCCACTTAAAACGGAAATTGCAATATTAATATAATAACATTTATATAGTGCTCATAAATGCAATACTAAGATAGGTAGTAAAGCTTGTTAATATTCTTTAATGTTACGCTGTGTGATATTTTATCTATCACTATTTCCAAGATAATAATTAGTCTAAATTTTATGAGACTTTGTATAAAGCTTACTACCGGAACAGCAAAATTTTCATCTGCCAAACAAATGTCGCTGTGTGCGCCACAGCATTTTTTTTCGTATAGATACGCAAATATGATCTCTATGTTTATTTGTGACAATGGAAGCGCAGCAATTGGTGTGAGATGTATTTTTCCATATCTACAGCAACGAAAATTGAACTCACCGATATGATACTGGTTTTAATCCCTGGGATATTTCGACAAGGTTATACGTACTGACAGCGAAATTTTACAGAAGGGAGGCAAAACCTGTTTATTTAAAGGAACATAAAAATAACGAGCTTTTTGAACGTATAAATTAAGCCTCTTAATAAACAGCGGTGATATTTGAAAATTTTCACTGTTTTCCACTGACAAATAAGTTATTTTTATTTCGTGCCATTCGTTATTACTTTTTTTTCAAATATACGATTCGATTGAAGTCAGAAAGTGCTCAACCATGTTAACCGCTAAAACACATATTGATCTGATATTGAAACATTTGAAATCGCCGCGTTTGTAACGGTTTTTACACTTTCACGTCTTACATCCCCCTATTAATCCCGGTCAGGATAAAGTTTCCTATTTTGCAGGATATTTCTGGCATATCACCGATATTCATTATGATCCAAAGTATACTACGCAAGGAAACGCCGCTACCAGTAAGTCAACATGCGTTGTTTATGATGAGCTTTACAGCTTTTGCATTAGAATAAGGTTATAATTTTTTTCTCAATTACGGGATTGCGTTTTAAAGAAAAAAGAAAAAAAGACAAAAAAATTATTTGCATGTGCCTGCTGACGATGATCTTCACTCGATATGGCTGGAGTTACACCGTGCCGGGAATTGATCGCGTAATTGTTAGCGAGTTCTTTCTTTTTCATCTCATTTTTCATATCTTGTTTGATCACCCACGCGAATCTCATCCTATCAAATTTCATCGTATCGCCTCGGAAGGTTACGTGACCACGATTTTGCGAAATTCGCGTGGAAATTTTCATCACTTTTCACTTTTTCGCTCTTAGAGAAAATGTACGTGATCAACCTCCCGTTGCGAAATCCGAACCATGATGTTACCACCTAGTCGGTGTTGCCAGATGCCTCGAGGTATAAACTTTCCCGAGCGCGTTTCATGAAAATTTCCCTCAGACTTATTAGTATTTTGTGAATATTTCCACGAAACTTCATAATTTTCGAGATTTATTGGACAGCACAGTCTTTTTTCGAGGGAAGAAATTTGCATGAAAGTTTTCTTTTCCAATTGTTTTTCAGCATGCGATGAACTGGAGCTCCGAGCTTTAACGAAGTACACGCCTTCGAATCGTTATACATTTCATTTTCCGACGATCGCATGAGCG